>NC_056735.1:1069577932-1069677932 GCF_019279795.1 Protopterus annectens | reverse complement strand
AGTTCTTGCAATTTGAGCTTTTTCATAAAGTGCATATATGCAATACATAAATTAGTGTTAAAATGTAAATATTAATATAGAACTTGAGACTCATAATAGTTGATGTAGTACTTATATAACCCTTTAGTATAATGGTTACATCATTCTTGTCAACCAGAAAAATACCATACATAGTACTGCTTAAAATGTGTGAAATCTATATTTATATATGAAATTCTAATGTAAGTTTTATATAACTGATAATAGACAAGGTCTCATTAAGGCCTGGAGGACTGGTAGCATTAACACGGAGTTGCCATATCAACTGCCTATACTCTAACCATATATCTTTTGGCCCACCCCTCATGTCTTTGTCGGTAACTTGCTCCAAACCTGAAAATCTAAAACAGTGCCCACTATATTCAAAAACATGTCTAGCTAAGGTATTAGACATATTAACTTTCCGTATATCATAAATATGTTGGCAAATCTGTTTATTGAAGGCATTTTTTGTTTTTCCAATGTAAAACATACTGCAATGTTGACAAATTGCGATGTATACTAAAAATTTTGTCGTACAATTCATCTTTTGCATAAGCTTTACAATTCCATATCCTTCGATATGCACATCTGTTTCAAGAACATAACAACGTTGTGTACACTGTCCACATCTTCTCATACATCCACCCGCACTTTTCTGTGCATTCCTTTCTAAAATGTTTTTAATGTTAGAACTTCTTTAATAAATAACTACTGGCCTCGGTCCCATTTCCACTTTACTTTCTTTAATATCAGTTAATATGCTCCAGTTGTTGTAAATAATGTCTTTTATCTCACTAAAAACAGGACTAAATGTCAGGATCAATGCCCTGTTAAAACATCTGTCAGTGACCCCTATGTTCAAATTGCCTAACCCACCCTCCAAGGTGTGCATAGCATTTGTATTTGACACATTAATACCTAATAAAGGAACAAAATACCCGTTGGTTCTTTTGTTGATAACTTCCTTCAAAATAGGGTCAATAAAGACTTCGGGGTATCCTCTCCTAGTTAACACATGCTTGAGAGTGTTCATTTTGTCAATAAAGTGTTTATAGTCACTGACCATTCTTGCTATCCTCACCCCTTGCCCCTTAACCAATGATTTTTTCTGGTGTAAGGAGTGACAACTTCCGTAATGTAGCAAGGTGTTCGAAAAAGTAGGTTTTCTGTATATTGTTGATTTGAACCCTTTTTTGACCTGGTCCTTAGTAATTTTAATATCTAAGAAATGTATTGTATCCTTGGTGGATTCCATAGTAAAGGACAAAAAAGCGGTACTATTATTTAGAAATTCAAAAAAAAAACTGTCCAATGCTTCCTCCGTACCATCCCAAAATATCAGGATGTCGTCAAGGAAACGCCTATAAAATTTACAACATTTAAATAGCTCATGTTTAAACACAAACATTGTTTCCCATTGGGTGAGGACAATATTGGCGAATAAGGGGGCACATGCTGCCCCCATTGCTAAACCAATCTTTTGTTTGATGTACTGATTATCAAACACAATAAAACTATTCTCAAGGATTACTTCCATAAGTATTCTGAACATCAAAATTCTATTGTGTCCAAAAGTGGTGTTGCAAAGGAAATTGTAAAACCATTGAATACCTAAAACATGAGGGATGACAGTGAAGAGATCCTTAATGTCTATCGTGGCTAGTATCAAGTGTTCACAAAATAAGTTGTCCTTAATCTTGCTAAAGCAGTCCCAGGAGTCCTTGAGAATGTGTTGGTATTTTTCCAACACATTTTTAAACTGAAAATCCACAAATGTTGCCAAGTTAAATGTTTTAGATGCCTTGGCATCAACAGTAGGTCTCAAAGGGGGATCAACAATGTTTTTGTGAATTTTCGGGATACCAAAAATAGTCGGTATCTGGGGTGATTTTTGTTGCAGAAAGTTAAACTTACTTATAGTGATCTGTCCATCTAATAACAAATCAAACTGAAGCAACAGAAGTTGAAACAAACTAAGATGAATGAAACAAAATCCACGTCAGCAGAAACAGCAGCAAAGAGTCCAATGTCCACATTGGACTCTTTGCTGCTGGTTCTGCTGACGTGGATTTTGTTTCATTCATCTTAAATCATTCAAAATGACATCTATGTGCCTGTAAGCTATGTTCAATTCATTCAGCGATGTTTGTTCATAACTGTCACTAAAAAGGTGCTCATACATTTTTTCCTAATAAGACCTTTTTTCCATTACCACAATGCCCCCTCTCGTCAGGTTTCATTAACCTAATAGTCATATTATCACAAATATTTTTTAAAAGGTCACTTTCTTCATGAGAAAGGTTAGTTGTACAGTCTTTATTCTTGTATTTAATAAGATTCCTGACTTGATTACTACATAAGTTTTCAAAGACCTGTAACAAGGGATGTAGTGGGGGTTAAATGTGCTTGATTTTTACATTGTGGTGCTTGTGTACTGTTGATCTCATTGGGCAGGATTCACGAAGCCTCCGTGTAAGAGTTACAAGGCTTAAACGGAGGCTGCAGATAAACGGTGTGACGTCAGCATGCCATGTATATGCATGAGGGCATGCTGAATCACACCTAAGGCTAACACGGTCCGTGTAAGACAGTAGGGGGCGTGTCCGTAGGGCGAGCCCTGCAAATGGACAAGCCCCCAGAAGAGTAAAAGTCCCAAAAGTAAACCCCCATGACAGAGTCTGTGTAAATGTGAATAAACACAACACAACACATGCCCCCACAGACTATGAACATAAAATGTATAAATGAACATCTTATATATTTTTTATAAGTTGTAAAGATGTTTTCCCGTGAGTGCGCTCATTTGCGCGGGCATGCCCGGCGCTTAGCCACAGTTAGCAGTCAGTGGAAAAGCATATAAGAAATAAATATGCAAAGTAAGCCAAGAAGCAATAGCGTAGCTGTAGAGACATTGGCTGAAGAGGAGGCAGTCATGGTTCGAGCCCCCACAACATCAATTTTTATTTTTAGTGAAATAAGCATGAAACAATTCCCTGACATTTATGTACATATATAAAATTATATTTTATGTAAAATGTAATGAAATGGGCCATGTATTTTGAAGAAATGTGAGATAATAAAAAAAAATGTCAGATGTGCCTATAGCTGAGCTACAGTCTAACAAGTTGAGGATATCTGCCTGTAAGTGAGCAGTATTTTAACAGGTTTAAAATGAGTGCCCTTAGGTGGGCAGTGTTTTAACAGGATTAAAGTGAGTGCCCATAGGTGAGCAGTGGTTTAACAGGTGTAAAATGAGTGCCCGGGGTTGAGCAGCATTTTAACACGCTGAAACTGTGTGCCCGTAGCTGAGCTGAGCGTAATATGCGTGCTGACAGCCAAACGGTGCGTAAGCCAGCGTGATCCGTTTGCACGGAGCTGCGCACCGCGCCAACAAGCTAACCGACGGGCAACGTTGAGCAAGCTGTATCAAAACTGCCTTTACACGGACACACCTCTTAGCCTGTGTAGACAGTCATAAAACATAAAAAGCAATGGTCAGGCTCGAACCCAGGATACCATGCACCATTGTCAAAGTAATGAGCCACTAAGCCATGACAGTTGCACTTAGAAATCCAGTAATAGCATATATATATATATATATATGAATGAATAGAAAGAGGAGCATGACAAAGCAGGTTTTGTGAAGCTGATACAATTCCAAAATGGCCAATCACAGATAAGTGCGGGAAAAATGGCATATATAAGCCCCATAGGCGGGAATACACAGCATAACTGATTGTGGAACCGACTTGCAGCCAGGATGGCAGGTGTAGGAGAGGGTAGTTGCTTCCAAGCACAGAGGTGGGGCATTGAGGAGTCCAAATATATGGTCTGGCTCCTCGTCCTCGATCATGAGGCCCAATTCATGCAGGGCCAGGTCCTGTGGGGAGCATATAGGGCTGAGGCGTGGGACCGGTTGGCACATGATCTCACCAGTGCCACAGGAATACCAAGGACTGGTGAACAGGTCCATCACCACCATGCGGACCTGAAGAGATGGAAGCAGGACCAACTGAACCATTGGATCCAGGAGGCCCGGCAAATGCCCAACGCCCCACTACTGAGTAAGTTACATGTAATTATTTATGTAAGAAATTAACCTAGCTGATATTATGGAGATGTGTATTCCAATATTACTTCATTTATATTACAGCTGCAGGTGGCCGTTCCATGAACCATCGAGCCTATGCCGATAGACTGGTGCGGTTGCGCCACCAGGCAGGTCAGTAATCCTCTCTCTGTAACTGTAAAAAAATATATAAGTATGACAGTTTGCAAAAGAGTGCAGTGTAGTCACTTATTAATAAAATGTGCAAGTAACAGTGTAAGAGAGTTTGCAAGTATTGCTTGATTACAAAAGTGTGATGCAGCCTGTAATGCAAAAATAAAAATGAAACAAGTCTGAAATAAAGATGTCCCACCTGTAATATAATAGTACATAACCTGCAGCAGGCTGAATAGTACAGCTACAGAAGCTGAGTAAAACACATATGTGAAATATATCCCTGTTTAAATTCTGAAACATGAATCAAGTGAGACTGTTGGAAATGATTGTTATAACTAAAAGTAAAATATGTCAATAAAGCCTAGAATTAAGTACCATCCTGAATTGTAAAAATAAAACAAGTGAGAGAGTGTGAGAAAGAGGTATGAATCCACCAATAAAGTAGTAATAACTCTGGAATAAAGTATAATGCAGTCAGTACATAATGAAATGAATGTGACAGGCAGAACCAAGCAGCAACATGTGTTGAAAAAAGTACTGAAGCTGGAATGTGTATCCCAAAATCTGGATATGTTGCTCTCAGTTTGCAATATGCAGATAGTATGGTTGTATGAAATACCCAACATCCACAGTTGTCTAGAGCCATATAAAGCAAATGTAGCAGGATGATGTAGCTGAACAGAGCCAGATATGAATGTGTATGAATAAATATGAAATGTATATTGATGTAGCAGTAACATTCCTATCACCAAACTGAATTAGTTATCACATAGGAAACTGTAGTCAGACCTGTAGTGTGAATATATCTGCAGCTAGTAGAAATGTACAGCATATGTATAGGTATTTGAAGTTGTTAATGAAATATTTCTTCACCCTACCCTATAACCACAAATAATCCATTCCATGTGAAATGGGTATGTGCATTCACAATTAACACCCCTGGACATGTGTCCTGTTGGTTCATACATATTTGCATGTACGTTGATGCATGTGCCCTGTTTATACATCCAAACCTGATGGCCTGTTGCCATCAATCAACCCTGCATGTTGTTGGATTGTGTATTGCTGTTCAAATTATGCATGTGTTATGCTTGCTGTTCAATGGCTTGAATTTATGGGTGTTTGGTTAATGGGAATACTAATGCATGCTGTTACAACTAACTGTGAATGGTATTGTACGTTACTAACCCAAACTGTCATAACATAATGCAAAACATAGGACGACAGGAAAGGCGGGTTCCAGCGGACCCACCTCTCCCACCTCAGCTGGCGAGTGCACCTGGCAGTAGTGCCCAGGCCGGACCCTCCTCCGGTGGCCCTGTGCCACATGTGGGTGGAAGCACTGCAGGGGATGGGGCTCATCCCCTCTGCAAGCGTGGCTGGAGGAGAACATCCACTCACCCTCCATAGTGTCCGAACTGTGATGCGTAGGGAGATCCGGCACGTTGTGCTTGGCTCCCCATGAGTAGATGTCAGACATACCCCTGCTGAATGTTATGCTGATAGGTAATATGCCATATGAGTCACCCTGTTTAACTGTTTGTAAGGAGCAGGTACAATCATAACACATGTTTCACAAGGGGCAGGGTAGCATAACAGTATATTGGTGTAGGCCCAGGGCCAAAAGCACACTACCTACCTAGAACACAATGCACACCCATGAACACATTGCAAATGGAATATGTGAGGTGGAATGAGTGTGCTAGTGACTGAGTGCATGTTGTGTACTGGTGTGATTGCTCACCATGACTATCTGTCTGTCTTGGTAGTGTGTGTCCTTGGTGTGAGGCCAGAGACAGGTGTGTGGTGTATTGCGATCAACACATACTACATTGCCATATGTTGTGCTGTGTTACCCTGTATGTCACTGTGGTGTAGGTAGGGTTATGTCAAGTAAGAGTAGTGTGCATTACCAGTGAAATATGTAACGTGCATTTTGTGCAGTGCATGGGCTGATAATGTTCCCCATACAGTACCTTGATTCAAACCCCCAGTGTGAGGTTGTGTATTGTACCTGAAACAGTGCGTTGACTGCTGCAGTATACTACTCTGTTGTATGGAGTGTGCCAGGTACTGTTGCACAGTTGTTGGATGAGCACTGATATCTGGTCATGTACATGTGTATCCCCCAATAGACAGACAGATGCTATATATGGTGCCTAAGTTATATCACTGCAGTCGATTATAATGTGTATTATGTGTGCTATAGTCTGCTGACAGATATTGCTGACATATTTCCCTTCTCCTTTTCAGGGCCATGGTTCACCAGCGGAACCCAGTCTACTCCACTGCAGAGGAGGAGGAGATACACCAGAGCCTGGTGCGGGATTTCACTGTACTCTTTTCCCACACCAGCCAGAACCAGCAGGAGAGGGCTGCACTGTGGCAAGACCTGGTCCTTCGGGTAAATGACATAGGCACACATAACCGGACATATGAGCATGTACACCATCACTGCAGTGATTTAATTAGAAATGTCCGTCAGCGTGCGTCGGATATCCACAGGCAGCAGCTTGCCACAGGTGGTGGGGTGGCTAGACATCCCCCCCCTCACCAGACTGGAGGGACTACTCCTGAGTGTTGTGGCTCCAGCACCGCAGCAACAACAACAGCATACATGTGTAATTATGGAGGCTGGAGCCACACAGCAGCAGGACACAGAGCGTGCAGGTAACATGCTATGTGTATAGTTGACCATTCTGTACACTGTTAGGTTATGCATGTCTGTGGTGTGTCCTCGATTTGTAGCTGTAATCTTGGTAATTATTGTGCAGTACTGATAACCTCATTATCTGCAGTACACCTGTGGAAGCTAACTGTTGCACTGCTGAACTGTATCATGCCCACAGTATCAATGGCACAGTTGTGCCCACTGACGATAAATGTCTCTTTTCCGTAGGTCCCTCTGGTGTAACAGCAAGGCAGCCTATCCATGCTGGTGAGTGTGTAATACCATTACCTTCACTACTCTGTATACTAATAATAATAGGCTGAAGCAGTAGTGCTATATGTTTGATTGCAGGTGTGTTTGTGTCTGTGGGTTGATATCTCATATACTGAGGTGAGTGCATGTGTGCATGTGCCCATGTGTGCATGTGTGCATGTGCCCATGTGTGCATGTGTGCATGTGCCCATGTGCCCATGTGTGCATGTGCCCATGTGCCCATGTGCCCATGTGTGCATGTGCCCATGTGCTCGTGTGCATGTGCATGTGTGCATGTGTGCATGTGTGCATGTGCCCATGTGTGCATGTGTGCATGTGCCCATGTGTGCATGTGTGCATGTGCGCATGTGCCCATGTGCCCATGTGTGCATGTGTGCATGTGCCCATGTGTGCATGTGTGCATGTGCCCATGTGTGCATGTGTGCATGTGTGCATGTGTGCATCAGTGGTGGCACTGTGTACACATTGTAAACTGTGTTTCCTGTCTTACTCCCACAGGTTCTGGTGCTGCTCTGGTGTCGTGCAGCAGGGAACCTGAATCAGCTGCTGTGGATAGTGATGATGATACCTGTGTAATGGCACAGGTAGGTGTGCCAGGGTCCATCATTGGTCAGCCAATTGACACTACACAGCTGTCGACCCCATCAATGCGCACAGTCATCCTGCCAATACATCCTTTGTCACCAATGTCCCTAGGTGATGGACAGGATACAGTGGGCATTGACCAGGGTAATGTGGTACCGGTAACACATGCATCCCCACACTGCAGCCATGGCCAGGGCCCTGACACGGTACCACACAGGCAGACGTCCATGGGTTCTCGTGGGAGCATCCGTGGGTGCACCGCCCTTGTCAGACGTGCCCACAGAGGTCTTTCAACCCCAGCTATGTTTCGGGCTGTAATGCAGGCACAGTCATGTATGGAACGGTACACCAGACAGGGTCTGCGGGAGCTGAGAGCATGTCGCACAGCCATGACTGACAGTATGCGTGATGTTGCGGCTGCTATCTGCAACTTCACCGAGGTCATTGACAGACGTTGGGGGGACACATTAGATCTGTTCCACAACTATATGTCCATGAGCCAGGGCAATGGTGGACGGTTGAGGCGTCGATGTGGTCGTATGCCAGCAACAGCAGCAGCTGGCAGCCGTCGCGGATGACAACAGGGCTGCGGCCGCTCACATAGTGCCAGCAGCAGCCCCAGCAATTCTGGGTCTGTGCTGTCATCGGACCGCACCAGGAGACCATGTGCACGTGGCGCTGGACAGTCCCAACAGGGACCTGTCTCCAGTCAACAAACACCTGCTTCTGATGACAGTACTCAGTCTGGCTTGGTACCTGATACAGTCCGTAGCACCCCTGCCAGGACAGGTACCATGTCCATGGCCACAGACAGTGATCTGTATGACCTGGCAGGTACAGTCTGTGGCTGTCCATAAACACCTGTATATGGCAGCCATGAGGTGGGACTGTGTGCATTCATACACACATGCAAAGTGATAACACCTAGGGCTACCGCATACATGCACACACTGCATCAACATTACCCCATCTTGTACTGCTGTCCCTCACCAACACACACACACAGACATGTCAATTGGTTGTATCAGTGGCAGACTCAGGCATACCAGGTACACACCCTGTGCATATGATGAAACTGTGCAACCTCCTGCAATCTGTAAAATCAGTGCAGGAACAGGTTAACATGGTGCTGATGCACAGGGTGAGTACATAGACGTATTGTAATAGTATGATGTTGACAACAATACAGTGTAATGATAGCATTGTGGGTATATACCAGCATGCCTGATGCAGTTACAGTATGAATGTCAATGTATTGTTTTGTACACCCATAGTAATTACCACAGTGTTCTGTCTGCACATCTTTGCATACTGGTGGTCAGGCTGTGAAGGGATGGCCACCTACATAGGTAGCACAGGGGATACAACAATGTACATATTGATACTCAATGATGGCCATGTCAACTGCGAGTTGCATGCTGTCCACACATGACTCTGCAATGCAGATGTTTCAGGATGTTGATATCTGTGCAGTACTACACAACAGGTTCAAGGATCACAAGAGCACACTAGCACTACAAGGTCACACCTCATACCATGCATGACAGCACCAAAACACAGAACTAACTATGACAGGAGGGAGAGTGTCAATACATGTCAAGGATACTGTGGTGCCAGGACAGGTAGCATACATCATACTAGGTCTGGAACTGCTGAGTGTGGGCTCAGTGTCTGTTATTTGACATGTGTATTATTACAGGTATGAGCA
This sequence comes from Protopterus annectens, assembly GCF_019279795.1. NCBI lineage: Eukaryota > Metazoa > Chordata > Ceratodontiformes > Protopteridae > Protopterus > Protopterus annectens. Next base: position 1,069,668,449 of record NC_056735.1, on the reverse strand, counting down.
CTTGGGTATCAGGCCAGTTATTCAACATTACGAAGGTACGTGGTCTATACACTTGTGTGGGGTGCGGCTGGACCCAGCCCGTCTGACCTGTGAATGTCTGGGTACTGGCTTGTAGTGCCTGCATATATGCACTGTTACCTACTGGAAGTCTTACACCTTGTCTGTTGTAGCATAGTCTACATACAGGCCTGCTGACTGTAGCTTTGTTTGTATGCATGTTTGCCTGTTATGTTCCTGAAACACTGATTCCACCTGCAGTGCAGATATACAGTGCCTCTGTGGATCCCTAGTGACATCTGTATTGCTTACTGTACTGATGTCCATGTGTCACTTGACAGAACGTCACTGTTTGTTCTGTTTGCATGTAGCTTGCCTGTAACACATTGCATATGACTTACCTCACATTTGCTCAAGACAGCATTCATATATGCCAGCACTAACAAATCAGGAGCACTACACCCTCACATAGTCACCTTGAGTACCTTGTTCCCCATTGGCCCTATGTGTCGTTACTTAGTATGAGAGTCACAATGCTATGGTAGCATGTGCAAAGGTCACCTGTCGATGTACTCTCAGGTCCAGTTGGTGAATCTGTGAGTCATGTGGCAATGTTACAGCGGCCTCATGTACACAGACAACCCTCTCCCCTTCCCATACATGTACAACACATGTTAGAGATGCAACCACATAGCCAAACTGGGGGCTAAGCTCTGTTAACACAGCACTGGCATTCCCTGTCAGGTGGAGTGAGATACTACAGTGAATACAGTACCAGTCTCCCATAGACCTGCCATAACCGCAATCCAAACACAGACACACACAGGTACATTATTGGGCTCTCAGCATAGCATCCTGCCTGAGCAGCTGACACCTGCAAAGCAGACACACAAGCAAACGTTAAGCCAGAGCGGAGCACATGCAACACATAGCTCACAAAGCCTGTGTGCCAAACAGTCACAGGCCATATGGCTTGACAACACACCTGCTACAGTTGTATGAGGTACCTCTATCACTGAGTTCCTGCTCACAGGCTGAACAAGGTGATGGTCACACTGAGCTGCCCATTGGGCACTATGATCCACACATAACACAAGCATACCAGTCACTCCAAGGAATGTAGAAGTATGACTCAGTCATTGTCTGTGCCAGTGTGTATGACCTCTGACGCACCTCCGTGGACTACATGTTAGGGGACATAGAGGGGCTCTCTGAGCTTGTGGCACAGGCTGGTATGACCCTGGCCTTGAGTAGCATCTCATCCTCACCAAGAATACTGCCACAATATGTAGACAGGATCATCCATTTCTGCAATTAACGTATCTTTCAGTGACATTCAAAGGGGATCCAATGCCTGTCAGTGTGGGATTACATGCTGGACAAGCCACATTGCTTTGCTTGGGACAGCTTGCACCTGTCACCCATGGGCCGTTGTATATTGGCAGAGGCAGTTGCTACACACATAGTGCCTTTGTATGCAAGGCTGACATTACATAGCCACCTACACAGGTATCACACGGGATAGGACACTAATAGCAATGCTACTCAACAGCAGCAGTGTAAACCTCAAGATGCATGCAGTGGAAACTGTCCTTAGCATGGGGTACAGCAATATCCATGCAGTAACAGACTCTTGGTACAAGGCTCCCAGGTGCACACCATCAGTGCCAGGTCATTCCTGATACCATGCTTGTCATCCCCTACACATGCACCAAACCAGAACAGGGGGGATGTATCCAAAGGCACCTGAGATACACCCACCCCCAGGTTGGTGGCACTGCACAAAGCATCAGAGCCTCTCCATGTGCAACACACAGTGGGTTAGGCTGCCTTCAGGTTCATAGCCTGGCACACACCACACTCCCATACCCAGGAAACCCACTTGGCCTTTCTGACAACACTGGGAATATGACGTTCTCTACACACACCATTATATGGTTGTACTGCGACTACCCAAACATACAGTGTGAGCATTATTCTAGCTGCAAGACCCTATCTGAAGGGTTCTTATCATTCATTCCCTGCATTGCTATGGAACAACTTGTTACCACTCCCACAAGTGGTGACAACATGCTGCACCTGTTCATCACCAACATGTGGACTATATGCTCCAGAACAATTATGTATCCCTCGCAGGTGGGATGACACCATCTACAACCCACACTGTATAGTCACATTCCACATGCAGCCCCTGCACAGAACATCACAGTCATACAGTTGTCTGATGCATATTCCATGTATTCACATGAGGCAGGCTTCGGACATGGGATCTCTTGCAGTTCACAGGTACATATGTGTAGGTGGCACACACATACATCATGTGTGCATTGACATTACTGATATAATGTATGTCGTGCAATATTGGGAACAACACCCCACACACATGGACAAACTGTGTGACAAAAATACACATGGCATTTTCAGGATACAAACCCCTACCTAACTATGTTAGATCATTTGTGAAGGTCGCAGTAGCAGAGTGTGCTATTTGCATTACTGGGAGGATTGCTTTCTCCTGCTGTACTTATAGGGTGCTCACATCATCAGTGTTTAGACAGTGGAATATGCAGCATGCGTTTTATAGTAATAGTTGCCAAAAGGGACATTTTTCATACACATGGAATTGCATACACTATTCCCCCACACACATTCACACACACACACTGGGCACTTGCAGGATTCAAACCCCTACCTAACTATGTTATGACACTTGTGAGAGATGCATTAGCAGAGTGCGCTATTTGCATTACTGGGGGGATTGTTTTCTCCTGCTGTACTTATAGGGTGCTGACATCATCAGTGTTTAGACAGTGGAATATGCAGCATGTGTTGTGTAGTAATAGTTGCCAAAAGGGACATTTCTCATACACATAGAATTGCACACACTACTCCCCCACACACACACTGGGCACTTGCAGGATTCAAACCCCTACCTAACTATGTTATGATACTTGTGAGAGACGCATTAGCAGAGTACACTATTTGCATTACTGGGGGGATTGCTTTCTCCTGCTGTACTTATAGGGTGCTGACATCATCAGTGTTTAGACAGTGGAATATGCAGCATGTGTTGTGTAGTAACAGTTGCCAAAAGGGACATTTCTCATACACATGGAATTGCACACACTACTCCCCCACACACACACTGAGCACTTGCAGGATTCAAATCCCTACCTAACTATGTTATGACACTTGTTAGAGACACAGTAGCGGAGCGCGCTATTCACATTACTGGGTATAATCTTTGCTCCTGACATATGTATAGTTTGCTGACATCATTATGGATGAAGAGGTATGTACATCTGTGACTATCCATCAGTACAGGGGAGAGCATATCTATGCATTAACTTTGCACAGGCACAGTGGCCTACTGTACTGTGGAGGCAGATGCCAAATACACTGTAGATAGCCTTCTGTATTCCCTAGGGACAACAGTCAAGTATTGCACTCTGCGGCCATATGTTTACCTGTCAGATACAAGTATCTGTTGCTCATATACTGTTTGTGGGTCTTTATTGCCATAGCCTTCCCTATCTCTATAAACAACATGTATACTGTGGGAGATGTTTGCATATGAGTGGGATCCAGTACTTTACTTATGTCTCTGTTGTAACTTCATTGTGTGTACTGGGCAGATGTCTGTATTGTGGGAGGTTCCTGTGTTAACACATAGACATATGTGTGTGCAACTGCTAAACTGTGACATGGTCTAAGTGTGTGAGCATGCCAAGTTCGCAGTTTGTATGGCTTCTTGACTGCTACGTCTCATTTATCTAAGTGTGCGAGCATGCCCAGTGTGACCTTTCCTTATGTTGGGATCTGTGGACCACCACATTTCTGTTTGTGTGTGGACACCATCTATATGTCACATGTACAGTTGAGTGTTGGACAACAGGTCGTGTTCTTACTGCCCAACTGCTTTGTGTCTGAACCTAACAGGCATTATGCTGTGCCTGCAGGGTCGCCATGGGATAGTTTGCATACAGTTGTCATCATCCTTTCCTGCTGACCAAACAGTTGTATTGTCGTATCGTGTACTGGTGCAGAACTTTCACTGTGGTGGACAGTATACTCGGTGTGAGTCCTATCATTGCTTGTAATATTTATAGTGAGCACACCAGACTGGTTGAGGGCCAGTTGTGCAGATATGACCATGTTGCATTTTGTTCAGATATGGACAGCATAGTACATGATTGTCCGACATTGTTAATGTATTCCACAACTTGTGTGGACAGTGACAAACAATGGCCATGTGCCCTACTCCATTTGTAATGCTAGTCAGATAGTGTTTGTCCTTCAACACACATTTACTGGTGTTTGCCATGACATATGTCACAGTTAGTGTGCTGTGCCTCTGTCTACCCGTGACATACAGGTGTTATCCAGGGTACACCTACCATCTCCCATCCAGTCATCATGATTCCTCTGAATGACAGTCACTGAGGGACTCCCTGGATATCCTGTAGTGGGAGTTTAGTCATGGGTGGACTGAGCTTCTGGGTCATGGACCAATCGTTACAGCATGTCCTGTTTATGTCTGTGCTGGGGTTCAGGCCTGTCAGCTGCATAGGTCACCAGCATTCAGTGTTTACATGGTGCCAAATGTCCATTGATACCAGGTTGGTCATGGCTCTATACATCAGGCACAGTTCACCTCCAGCCAGGCAGTATGGCACTGTGTGGAGCTGCAGTTTCTTTACTCAGGTGACACATGGCATCTGTTACAGCTCTGCAATCCTCCTGGTGGGGTATTTGTGAGGTCTTTCCAGTTGCTGCAGGTGTCTGCTACGGTACATCCCTGAAGGGCCATTGTACACAATTGTGAGGCTGCTGATGGATGACTGGAGAGGCACATTGACCTACCCTAACCAAGCTGTGCTTACCTTCATGATTAGGTGGGTACATGGTATGTTTCTGTAACCACTACAGACATATGGTTGTCACATGCAGGATATCTATCACCTTGTGTCCCCAGGTCTCTTATTGCTCCTGCTGTACTTACTGGGTTAACACCTATGTGGTAATTTCTGGCCATGTACTGTGTTTCCACAGGGGTTGACTATACACTATTCTGCATTTAGCTTGTTGACATTGCTATGGCACCACTTGTGTGTTTCTATGTGTGCCTTTTGTAGGTTGCTTGTGTCAGCTGGAGAGTCCGATATGGTGGCCAGTTTGTAGTCCTCTGCAAACCTGTTCAGACAGAGTCCGTCCATGTTAGCCTGTACCTATGTGACATATATAGCATACAAGAGAGGTCCCAGGACCATGCCTTGTGGGATGCTAGTTGTAGCTGGTTTGCAGTCTGCCATGGCTAAAGCATGTCTGCCAGGTCAGTTCTGTCCTTGAGCTGGTTTGCAACCCATCTACTTGCATAGGGGTTTATAGTTAGGCTGGTGAGCTTATCTGTACCACCAACTAGGGTATTGTATGGAAGGGTTTAGCAAGGTCCAGATAGGCTGTGTGATCAACATTCCCCACATCAATGGGCTTGGTGCACGTTTCACATGAGTCAGACATGTGTTACCTAGATAGTCGGGGTTGAGGGGTGATAGTTTGCAGTATCCATTCAGGCACCCCCTTTGTGGTGTGGGACCACTGTTGCTGTACACTGCTCTTTGGGTACATATCCTGTGGTAGGACTGATAGTGCGCAGTAATGCTATTTGCTGTACCATTCTTCTTACAGTACTTGTTGGACACAACCCAGGACACCATCTGGTACCATTGATGCTGTGTGTTGTGCTTTGTGGATGCTGGCTGTTACCTCAGCATCTGCAATGTCAGGGGGCCAGCACTCTCCTGGGATAGATATTTGGCAGTTAGGTGCTGGTGGGGAGGTTGGAAGGAATCTGTTCGGTAGGCTGTTGGCAATGTGTGTGGGTTTGGTGTATTGTTTGTGATATTAGAGTGCTGTAGAGCATATCTGTGGATTATCACCATGGTTCCTACCATCAGGTAGGACAGCTGTGTGATAATCCTTTGTGTCCTGCACAATTTGTATCATCATAGGTTCATAGGTTCATACTAGGCTATCTGCCCTGGCCTTGTTTGAGCACGGACAGTCTGTGTGTGGGTCTCAACACCCCTTGCAATGTGCATATTATGCCCACGTAGGGTTTACTTTCCTAGATGTGACACAGGGATGGCCCCCAGTCTACACCTACTATCTCCCATGCGCTTCACTGGATTTCTCTTGTTGAGTTTGTGTGTGGAGCTTAGCCTATCATGGACTTGGATTCTGTTCCAGAGTGTCAGTAGCCTCTGGGTTATGGATCTGTCCCTCCAGCACATCCTATTAATCTATGTGTGGAGGTTCAGATATCTCACTGTAGTGTGTCTGCTGGATTTGGGGTTTCTGCAGTGGAGCATGTCCATTCATTCTGGACTGGACATGGCCTTGTACATCAGGCATACATCACCTCTGACTGTGCAGTATGCTTCAGAATTGGGCTGTGGTTTCTTCGGCCAGGCTGCAGATGTCCAATGTTTAGACCCTTTATCCTGTTGGTGGGGTACATTTGGGGTCTCTCTGACTGCTGCATGTGTAAGGTAAGGTACATCCGAACTGGGGCATTGTTGTCACGTATGGGCCTGATAAGGGAAGAATATGGGGGCACAGTGACCTCTGTAGCTCTACTTGTGCATCCTTTCATATTAAGGTGGGCAATATAGCAGGTCTTCCTGGCCACCTTGGCAATGTGAGTGTCACATGACAGGTTACCGTCCACTTGTGTCCCTAGGTCCATGATTACTTCTTCCATACATAATGAATTGCCACCTATGTCATACTTTGTGTGTGCCTTGTTTGGTATTTGTTGAGACATTTATACTCTGAAATGTCTTCAGGAAGGCTGGCTGGGGTACCTGGGTTTGTGTGTGGTCTGTAGCAGGCTTCACACAGGTACACAGTTTGAGACAGTGTTACTTGCCCGTGGAAAGTCCATGCTGCTTCTTGCTGTGGTACCTACCTGGGGTTTTGGTTATTCTTGATAATTACTGGTAGCCACACTCCTATTGTCGTGTGTTCCATGTTTTGGAGCTGTAGAGCATGGTATGAGGCATAACCTGGAAGTATTAGGGTGCTCCTCTGGGCCTTGCCCAGGTTTCTGTTACAGAACACATATTACCATTCTCCATGCTGTGGTGTGTTTGGTCTGCATGCACCTTGCAGGTTAGACTTCTGGCGTTGGGTAGCATTACGTCCAGGTTATTATCCCTTGTGCTACCTATGGTGGTGGGTTTGTGTTTCCAGACTTACTTATTCCAGGCACAGTGGGGGTGACAACAGCCTTTGCCAGTATCTACACAGACAGGTGTGCTGGGTGTGTGCCATCCCTAGCAGGTGGGGCATCATGTCTTGCTCGGCATGTCAGCCCAGGCTGTCAGCCATGTGTTCCCCCTTGCTAACAGCAATACCTCAGCCAATTATTGTACTTGATCTTGTTGTCTTCATAGTGTGGCATCATGCTTGGTGAGGGTGAGATGTTAGGTTGGGTCTTCATGTTTGCATATACTAGATGGTGTTACATTGCTTAACACATGGCAATCATGCCTCAGGTGGTGCTGCAGGGCTGCCTCTGTCGGATGCACATACTACACTCCCTGTACATGTTTGAGAGCAGGTTGTGTCATGTTAGGCATCCCTGTTACTATATGAGTGAGTCAGAGAGGGGTATCATTCCCAGGGTTCCTACTGAGCCAGTGCATGTGCTATGCGTTGCCTCTTTGCCAAGGCCAGGGCATACTGGGCACGCCTCCTTCTGCCTACTGGGGCAGGCTCAGGTTGTTCCTCCTCCGAGTCACGCTCTGCCTGTGATGGCCTTGGCAATGGTGGGGGGCTGTTTGTCCCGGCCCTATGCTAGTCCTGCTGCAGCTGTTTCCGCAGGATCATATTATGTAGCATAGCAAATACCATGACAGTTTTGGTACATGTAGTTGGTGAGTACTGCAAGGCTCCACCAGATGTGTCCAGGCACCGGAACCGTGACTTGAGCAGCCCAAACACACGCTCTATTACATTACGTGTTTGTGCGTGTGCCTCATTATGGCGTTCCTGTTCAGGTGTGTGTGCGTTTCTGATGGGTGTCATCAGCCAAGGCTCCAGTGCATAACCTGCATCCCCCACTAGGTGACCATGTGGGATGTCCCCATTGGCAAATGTCTGGTACAGCTGCGTCAAATGCCAGATATGGGAATCATGGTAGCTCCCAGGGCAGCCAGCACACACATTCATTATTATGCCCAGGGCATCACACATGACCTGGCAGTTGATGGAGGGGAAGCCCTTGCGGTTAATGTAGGCCCTACCCCGCTCACCGGCTGGTGCTTTGATGCATATGTGCGTGCAGTCTATTGCACCCACTACCAAAGGGTATGCCGCTATTTGCTGGAAGAGACGCATATTGCTGGCCAATACCTCACGGGCATTGGGGAAATATATATGCTCACCGACATGTGCTGACATGGCATCCAGGAACTGGTGCAGTACCCTGGAGGCTGATGCCTGTGATATCCCCATCGTATCACCAGTTGGTCTCTGGAAGTTACCTGTTGCTAGTATTCTTAGGCCAACACATACCTTGGCTTCCACTGGGATGGGTTCCCCTCTGTTGGTTCTGTGTGTGAGGCATGGCCTGCACAGCTCAAAAATTTGCTGCAGGAGGTCTCTGTCCACTCTATAGCGCTCCACTATCTCCAGCTTATGTAACCCCTGGTAGGTGACCCTGGGCCTGTACACTCTTCTCCGTCTCCTCACTGTGGGTTGTCTGGCAGCATTTCCATTGTCACCACCCTCAGCAAGTCTCCTATGTCTCCTTATGACAGCTATGGCAGCCCCTAGCATGTTTGGTCTGAGTGCAGCTTTTTCAGTTTTCACTTCTACTAGCTTACTCCTGTCTTGCTGTGTCTCTTGAGAGAAACATCCTGCAATGCTGTTTGCTGTGTTTTAAGTGCTGGGCTGGGCTTGTATTCTGCCTGTGTAATTGCCTGCTTCTAATTGTTTTCACCTGCTATCTCTACAAGTATTCCCTGCTAGTTTCCTACTATTTCTTCTGCTTCCTTTTCCTCTGTTTCCTCAGGGGGGAGCAGCGTGCATACCAGCGAAAACATGCTCACAGTGGCTACCACGCACGCACACATGCCTACACGGACTAGAATCTGCTTATTCGGGTTAAAACGCGCGCACACCAGCGCAAACAGGTTTACAGATCTTTAAACAGGCTCCTACATGCTTACTCTGCCTTACATGTGTGCACTCTGTCTTACTCGTGGCTCCCAGCATGCACACGCGCGCATGCACACACGGCAAGAAACTTTGGTGTTGGCCACAGTGTACACCTTCCATTTCTTGACTTTCCCATGCTTATCTGTTGACACTCCTCTTTTTATGCTGTGTGATTGACATCTTTCACATACCACTTTGCTCCAATGAGCTTGGTTTCTTCCTGACATTCCCCCTGTGATGTCACCTATCTCCTACTCTGTTACTCCCCCTTATCTAACTCTTACACTACACAGAATGTGCTCATTTGCTATGTGACAGTGTGATTCACTATCCTACCACTCATTTATATAGGATTGCCTACTAATGCTTAGTTACATGTCTTACACTCAGCTTCCCCCCTTAGCAACCACTAGACGGTGGCCATGTTATTTTTGGTCTGCTAGTCCCTGCATTGCAAATCCATGCATTACATAAAACCCACATTTGTGGGTTTCAAACCTTTATTTTTCTGTTTTATATAGCGCAGCCCATTTGCGCGGGGCTGCGCTGCGTTTAAACATCGCCGATCTCCGAAAAAAATTTGTTATTTTATTTCATGTTTGCATCGGGTTAACATGCCAATGGCCACATATTTGACCATTGGCATGCTGACTGCAACATTTGCACACTTTATTTGGAGCTGTCATGGCTCCGTTGTGTTATTTGCAGTAACGTACTCAGTTGTCAACTGAGTACATTTCTGCACCTAACACGACTCTTGCACGGGCTGGTTTCAGCTTCATGGATCACTAATCTACCTCATTTGTATGCCTTTCGGCTGCAAGTGGGGTGATTAGCATATCCACGCCCTGCCCGTGTAAGAGTCGTTTTAGCTATCTCTTACACGGGATTTTGGGCTGTTCCTGGATCGCGATGGCTGCATGGAGTCTTACACGACTCTTAGACTCTGTGCAAGCCATCGTGAATCCTGCCCATTATCAAAGTAAATATTTATTTATTCATTTATTTTATTTATTCCAGTTTGATGACCGGGGAGGTCCACTGGGCCTGGGGAGCCCGTTTACAGTGGAGGCCCGGGGAGAAAAGCTCCACAATACAAAGTTTAATTACATGATTAATTACAAAGAAAAATTACAAGATTAATTACAAAGAAAATTACATGATTACTTACAAAGAAAATTTCATGGTTATCTGCAAAGAAAGTTAGGATTACAAACAACAGGTAGCATTCTAAAAAAAAGAGAAATAAGATATTTACAATTTAGTTCACAGGGCTTAGAGAGGTTTCTTTAGTGGTGGCTTGGGGAAAAAGCTAGACATTAAAGTTTAACTACAGAATACTTTCAGTGGAGGCTTGGTTAGGAAGCTCCACAATACAAAGTTTTATTACATGATAATAACAAAGGAAGTTAGGGATTGCAAGCAGCAAGTAGCATTCAAGGGAGTGAGAAAATAAATAAACAGTTTAGCTTCAGTAGTTAAAACAGGCATATAGAATTATGGCTAGCTTTTGCAGTTTGTTTATATATATAATCATTAATTTACAGTGAGGTTAGGGAGATAAGAAGGTTAGCCTGGGGTATAGGGGAGAGCTTGAGAGGAATGGGTGGAAGAGTACAGTTGAATTTCCTGTTTAGATAGAGGTAAGAATGAAGTTGAGTTTTGAAGTTATTAAGGTTGTCACAGGTCCTCAGTGTGGAGGGCACAGCATTCCATTTTTTAGCTAGGGAATAAGATAGCAGAAGCTGCCCGGCAGGGTGCTTGGGTTTATGGATGGTGATCAAGTTTTGGTGGGAAGATCTAAGGGGTCTGAGGGGGTTATAAGGTTGCAGAATATTGGATAGTGCAGGACATTTAGTAGGTTGGAACAGTAATGTGTGTGCTGTGGTGATTTGGTGAAGGTTAAGTAGATTGGGGAGTTCAAGCCAGTTTAGAGAGTGTAGGGAGGTGCAGTGGTGAGAGGAGGATTTTGCATTTGTGGCGAATCTGGTTATTTTATTGTAACATACTTCCAGTTTGGAGGTGAGTGTGGAAGATAAATTAGTTAGCAGAGGAGTGCCATACAGTAGAGGGGGGAGTAGGTAGGTAGTGGCGAGAGTTAGTCTGATGGAAGGAGAGAGGAAGTGATTGTTTCTCTAAAGTAGGCCTAGTTTTATGTGGGTTTTCTTGATATTTAGCTGGATGTGATTGTTAAATTTTAGGTGTTCATCAATGGTTACACCAAGAGGTTTGGCTGAGGGTACGACCTCAATAATGGAGTTGTTAAGGCTGGTGATTTGGAGTAAGTTTTTGTCAATAGGGAAGGATTTTGAGGGAGAGAATAGAAAGATCTTTGTTTTGTTGGCATTTAATGAGAGGTGATTTTGGAGCATCCAATTTTCGGTAGTGGAGAAAGCAGTTTGAGTTAGAAATTGGAGATCTTTTAGGTTAGAGGCATGACAGATCAGAGTGGAATCATCAGCGAATTGCACAAGTTTGATGTTAGGTATGGCTTTGTGGAAGTTGTTAATAAAGATATTGAAAAGCAATGGGCCAAGGATTGAACCTTGGGGTACTCCAGTAGGGGTAGGGAGGAAAGTGGATGTGGCCTGGCCCCATTTCACTGCTTGGGATCTATCAGAAAGGTAGCTGGAGAACCAGGTAAGATTTTTATTGGAGATGTTGAGGTTAGACAGATGATTTAGTAGATGACTATGGGAGATGGTATTGAAGGCTTTAGATAAGTCTAGCAGAACAGAGGATACGATATTACCACAGTCATCAGCAGAATTGACAGAATGTAAGAAGGAGAGAAGGGCGGAGTTGGTACTGTATCCAGGACGGAAGCCATGTTGGGTAGGAGAGAGTAGTTGGTGTTTGGTAAGGAATGGCAGGAGCTGTAAGTGGATACATTTTTCAAGAATTTTGGAGATTGGTGAGAGTATGGGGCAGAAATTGGAGGTGTTAAAATGTTTGCCACCCTTGTGAAGTGGAAGTATAAAAGCAGAATGCCATAGTTTGGTTACATAGGATTCAAGTAGTGATCTATTGATCAGGATGCTGATAGGAAGAGCAATACTGTCAGAGGCTATTTTTAGGAAGGAGGAAGGAATGTTGTCAGGGGCATTGGAGCAAGGTTTGAGTTTAGTGGGAAATCTCTTTATTAGTTTGGTGGAGATGGGTTTGAGTTCAAAAGTGTGGGGGGAGGATTGAGCAGTAGGAAGTGGAGGGTTATTGTTGGTAATGGTCTTGGTTAGCTCAGCAATAGAAGAGGTAAAAAGGTATTGAACATTATTGCAATTTCAAGGTCAGATTTGCTAGAGTCTGGGCAAGGGTTATTTTTTGTCCCAGGTTTAAGGAGAGAATTAATAGAGTTCCAGAACTGTTTGGGTTTTTTTGTGTGATTTGCTTGTAGTTTGATGAAATAAGACTTTTTGTCTTTAGTAACTTGTTTTTTGGCTTGGTTTCTCAGCTGTTTGCATTTAAGTAAGATTTCTGGTTGTTTATATTGGAGGTAAGCTTTCCAGGTTTTATCTCTTAGTAGCATAATGTTTTTGGTGTCTTTGGTGAGCCATGGGATGGTATTTGCTTTAACTCTTTTTGTTCTTATTGGTGCTAGGGAGTTAAGGACAGTTATGAAAGTAGAGTTGAAGTAGTCAACGGCTGCAGAGTCAGAGAAAGTAGTAGGGTCAAAGAGAGGTTGCTGGTTTAAATGTAGTAGTGGGAGTGTGGGGAAATGAGTGTAGCCCGATGGATGAAGGCAGGAAGGAGGTCTCCTAATGGGTCAGGAATGACACCAGATTTTAGGACTTTGTTAGGGTGGGATACTAGCATCCAGTCTAGTATAGAGCCTGGGGAGTTGTTTTTGTTAGGTCTAGAAATAGAGTTTGTAAGTTGAGTAAAGTTAAATAGATTGATCGATATGGTGGGGTTATGGTGAACAATTTTGTTCCAGTCTATATTTACATCTCCCATGATGTAGGTTTCAAGCTTAATGTTGGAGGAGGTCCAGGAGAGGATGTCTTCCAAGATCCTAGTGTTGTTACCAGGGGGAATATAAAGGGACATGATACAGATGCTCTTATGGTTGTTCAGTTTTAGTAGGCCAGTTACAAGTTCAGCATTATTGAAAGAAGGAATGGGGTTAGGATATGGAGTGATGGACAACTGCTTGGAGTAGATTAGGGCTACATCACCACCTCTTTGATTTTGGCAGTCAGAACAGAGAGATAGAAATCCAGGGGGAAAGAATTCAGAGTCGCTTATGTGAGGTTTTAGCCAGGTTTTGGAGATGGCTACAATGTCAGGAGAATTGTGATTGAGCCAGGTGTGAAAGTGGGTTAATTTATTATTCACGCTTTGGTCATTGATGGTGAGGAACTTAAGGTATTTATTGGTGGATTTGTTGTAGTTGTTAGGGGATTTGTAGGAGAGAAGTTAGGTCCTGGATTGGGGTGAATGTCACCGGCTAAGCAAAGGTGCATGAGAAGTGGAATATGTTTATGTGGTTTACAATCAGATAAAGATGGCTGGTAGAGAATAAGTTTAGGTTTGCAGTATTTAGTAGAGTTTGAGAAAAGTTTTACTTTTAAGAGATGGATAGGACGGGAGGGAATTAAGGAGGCTGAGATGTTGTGGAAATGGGCTGAGTGGGAGGGGGTGGGAGGTAGTGGAGATGGGTGTAGATGGATATTGGAGTAGGAGGTGATATGGTAAAGAGGTAGTAGAAGAAGGAAGAGGATAGATGTTGAGGTGAGGATGTGAGGTGGAGGAGTGAACATGGTAGATGTGAAGTAAAAGGGAGGGAAATATGTAAGTTAGGTGGGAGGGGGAGTGGTAGTGATGGATAGGTTGGTTGGGGGGTGGAGGAACAGTGTTTGAGGATTGGCTGATGAAGAGGGAGGGGAGTTTGAGGATAGGCTGGTGGAGAGGGAGGGGTTATAGGATGAGAATAAATGGAGGAGTGCTGGGGTGGATGGTAATTGGGGGTAGGGTAGGGGAGTGGAGTGAGCCTGCAGACGGAGTGGGATAGAGCAGCAGAGTGAGAGACCAGCTGACAAAGTATCAGCCACTACTGTTCACAGTGAATGTAAGTAGGTTATTTGGTAGAAAACTATGTAAAGTGTTACATTTATGTAAGAGCAAAGAAAAAACAAATATAGGGGAGCTTTGTTCCTTAGTTAGTGTAAGGTTAGGGAGGGGGGTTAAATTTGGGTTTAGAGAGCATGGATTAGGATTTGGGAGGCTTTGTTAAGTTACAGGCAGATAGAGGTAATGTTGGACATAGGGGTTTAAAAAATGATACAAGCTATAGGATGAATGAATACTGCCACCTAGAGGAGAAAGGAAGGATAGCAGTTAGGAAAAATAATTAAATAGGAAAGGCTCTTTAGATAAGACTCGTCTAGAATTTAACTACCTAGATTTCAGGGACTAGAAATCAGGGAATACAGGTGGGAGGGGGGTGGTAGTGGTCTGTGGTAGACTGCTGATTCACACACACGGAAGGACAAGCTAACAAAATAGGTAGTTGTAGATAATAGAGTCTAGTACAAGGCTACATACATTCAAATGAAAATATTTATGGGAGTCCGCACTGAAGTTTTTTTCCTTGAATGGCCCAGACTAGCTGGTAGGAATGTCCAGGAAAAATCTACAGAGGTTTTGCAGGAGGAAGTTCTTAAATTTCCAGAGGCTGGGAGGGAGCTTCAGGAGTGGAGTACTGGGGGAGAGAGTAAAAAAAAAAACATATGAGTTTAGGTGATTAAAAATAAGAGAAGATAAGCAGGTAGAGTAGAAGGAGGTAGTGGAGGTAAGTGAGAGTGGTCAGCAGAGGAGGAGATTGAAAGATGTAACTTGAAATATGAAAGATAAATTGAGGGAGAGTTGGAGTAAAGAGGAAGAATGAGAGAGGGAGCAACAGAAGGAAAAAAAACAGCAAGGTAAGGTTGTAGGAGACTGCAGGAGTAGGCAAGGAGGAATGCAGTTATCCTAGTCTTAGTTCACTAATGACAAGTCACACAATCCCAAGTCAAAATGCATTAACCAGCTCAAATGTTGAGTAGGAGGAATACAGATTGCAAAATGGTTAACATCAGATTCAGGCAAACAATGTAAGCAGTAGTATGTAGCATATAACTATAAGACTGCATAAATTGTCTAGACACTATTTAAAGATATATCATGAACTATATATAAATGGACAGCATCAATTCAGGCAGACAATACATGTAAAGTGAAGAGATAAGTCGTAGCATTTAACTAAAAACTGTATAACTATGTCTAGGCACTATATTAAGTTAGCATTTAATTATAAAACTGTAAAACTATGTCTAGGCACTATATTAAGTTATATCAATAAAATCAGGTAGAGCCAACAAAAGAAAGCACAGTTTTCAGATGATATTAAATAAGGATGAAAGAAAGATATGCCAACATACAGCAATTCGGGTAAAGCAGATAATATCAATGTAATACCTAGTAAGTTTGATACTAAAAGTGGGGCTTATATGGTGCTGAAACCCTAATGGGATTAATATAGAAAATACCAGGCAAGTATACTACACTGTTTGGATGGCGCTCTTACACAGGCCACCTTTTAATATTCATTAGTGAATCTTTTAATATTCATTAGCAAATCTAAAGCTAGATACTGTATCCAATTATGGCTATTGATAGGAGAGAGAAAGTGGGCTCATAGTCTTTATTCATTAAACGCCCATTGTGTAGGGTACTGAGCAATTGGAGAGCGAAAACAATGGTAAGCGTTGAAATTTAATAGTCGCTCAACCGCTCACCAGAAAATAATGACCCTGTGGTACAAGGAAAGCAGGCTCTGGTTCCTGTTCTATCAATGCCAGTAATTGGCATTCTTTAGTAAGTGGAGAGTAGAGACTGCATAAAAGCAGGGATGTAAACCCACTCAGCATTCAGCGATATGACTGGCCCCATGGAAAAGGGATGGCAGGCTTATGTTAACTTTTCTATCAATGCCTGTGAGGTGGTGTTCTTTGTAGGAGGAGAAAGCAGGCTTAGGTTTACAATGCCTGTGGGGTGGCATTGTTATGCTGACTAAAGCACATCCGTTCAATTTAAGGTTTAAAATAGGATGGCATTCTAAGTAAAAAAAAAGAAAAAAGAAGGCTTGGGAGAGCTATCTACCAACACCTGTGAGGTGGCATTCTTATAAGAAAAGGGAACACTGACTGAAGAACATCCGTTCTATTAAATGCCTAACTAGGAAGGCATTCTCAGTGAAGAAAGAAGAAAAGTAGGCTTAGGAGTGCTATCTTTCGATGCCTGTAGGGTAGGCATTCTTAGTAAAAGAGAAAGCAGACATAGGTTTACAGTGCCTGTGAGGAGGCGTTGTTATATTTACAAAAGCACATCCGTTTAACACAAATAGTATTGGAACAGCATAAAATCCTGACAGTACATTTGGCGACAAGTTTAGCAGAAAAAACAATTAAACAAAGAGCTGTCCCAGTAGCAAAGCTACATCCATTCTCTATTCAGGTACCTACAACCGTTTAACACAAAACATTACCAGAGCAGCATAAAATCATGAAAGTATGCATTTAGTGACATGTTTAGCTGTAAAAACAGTTAAAACAAAGATCTGTATCAGTATTAAATGAAATACACTCTTTCTCTATTCAGGTAACTACCGGGAGGTGAGCGAAGCAGCACTACTGCATAACCGGCTCAGGAAGAGAAGCGAAGAGGTGACTCCTAACCGGGAATTATGAAAAAGGGCGCCAAAGGTACCTGGCGTCTAGAAGTAAACTAGGGGGAGATGGGTTACTGAGGGGGAGGGGAATAAGGACGGAGGGGTGGGAAAGGATAGAGAGGGTGAAAGTGGATGGGAGGGAACCAAGTATAGGTGAGCAGCAGAGTGAGAGAGACCAGCTGAAAAAGTATCAGCCACTACTGTTCACAGTGAAGGTAAGTAGGTTATTTGATAGAAAACTATGTAAAGTGTTACCTTTATGTAAGAGCAAAGAAAAAACAAATAGAGGGGAGCTTTGTTCCTTAGTTAGTGTAAGGTTAGGGAGGGGAGTTAAATCAGGGTTTAGAGAGCGTGGATTGGGATTTGGGAGGCTTTGTTAAGTTACAGGCAGATAAAGGTAATATTGGGCATAGGGGTTTAAAAAATGATACAAGCTATAGGATGAAAGAATACTGCCACCTAGAGGAGAAAGGAAGGATAGCAGTTAGGAAAAAATTAAATAGGAAAGGCTCTTTAGATAAGACTTGTCTAGAATCAAACTACCTAGATTTCAGGGACTAGAAATCAGGGAATACAGGTGGGAGGGGGGTAGTAGTGGTCTGCGGTAGGCTGCTGATTCACACACATGGAAGGACAAGCTAACAAAATAGGTAGTCTTAGATAAAAGAGTCTAGTACAAGGCTACATACATTCAAATGAAAATATTTATGGGAGTCCGCACTGAAGTTCTTTTCCTTGAATGGCCCAGACTAGCTGGTAGGAATGTCCAGGAAAAATCGATAGAGGTTTTTCAGGAGGAAGTTGTTAAATTTCCAGAGGCTGGGAGGGAGCTTCAGGAGTGGAGTAATTCAAATGAAAATATTTATGGGAGTCCGCACTGAAGTTCTTTTCCTTGAATGGCCCAGACTAGCTGGTAGGAATGTCCAGGAAAAATCGACAGAGGTTTTGTAGGAGGAAGTTCTTAAATTTTCAGAGGCTGGGAGGGAGCTTCAGGAGTGAAGTACGGGAGGTGAGCGAAGCAGCACTACCGCATAACCGGCTCAGGAAGAGAAGCAAAGAGGTGACTCTTAACCGAGAATTATGAAAAAAAAAAAAAGAATACACAAATTAATATTCCTAACAAACATTTTAATCTCCAAAAGGATTTTTTCCACTACTGGAACCTTATCAGGAACATAGTTAAGCCCTTTTTGAAATAATTCTGCCCACTTATTGTCTACAGTTGCATTACTTAAGTTGAATATTTTAAAATCACCCTCATTATTCGTAACTATGTGTGTTTCCATTTGGGTGGCAGACTCTATTACCTCCTGTTGTTCCACTTCCCTCGTCCCCTGTAGGGGCGACCCCTGTTGGAAAATGTATTCCTGAAGTTCCCATTGCTCTCAATGTCCATGCCCTGGGCAAATTGCCTCATTCGATTCTGGAGGCATTTTGACCTCCTCAATGGCATGTCTAAAGGGACTGCATCATCACCATTCTCATTTACAACATCATCCCTCAAATCCTGATCAGCATACTCATTTTGATACATATTTTCTCTGTCGCTCACCTGCTGAATTCTACTAAATCCACTTGGTGTGGGATAAGCCTTACCAGCTTCATAATCTTTTTTATCCCTTGCTAACTTTTTACTTTTTTTGTTAACCAAGTCCTCCACATATTTATCAGTGTTAACAAACATAGCCCTATATTTATCAAACTTTTGCAGAAATCCTAAGACATTTTTGAGCGTTGCATCACATTAATCTACAGTTTTTTTTATAGAAACCATTTTCCTGTAATTTTCCCTCATAATACATTCAACAAGCTCACAACCATGTCTGCTGAACATTAAAAAAAGTTATTTGTAAAAGTAAGTGCCTTGAACAGTACCAGAGGGAAATCTCCATGTCCTAAAACCTTTGGGTACTTGCTCCCTCTGCAAGCATTCACGTAAATAGTTGTTCTCAACCTGCAATTTACAAAATTTTATAATTGCTTTTTCGAGGTTATCAAGTTGTTCGTTGACAGTTCCAACATAATTGTTGACGTTCCTGTTGTCACTAAAATCTTTGAATTCACTGGATAATCCAGCATTCATCCACTCCAAAAGTGAAAAAGATGCCTCCAGAATCGAACGAGGCAATTTGCCCAAGGCAGGGACGTCGAGAGTAATGGGAACTTCAGGAATACATTTTCCAACAAGGGTTGCCCCTACAGGGGATGAGGGAAGGGGAACAACAGGTGGTAATAGATTCTGCCACCCAAATGGAAACACACATAGTTACGAATAATGAGGGTGATTTTAAAATATTCAACTTAAGTAATGCATCTGTAGACAATAAGTGGGCAGAATTATTTCAAAAAGGGCTTAACTATGTTCCTGCTAAGGTTCCAGCAGTGGAAAACATCCTTTTGGAGATTAAAATGTTTGTTAGGAAAATGAATTTGTGTATTTACTTTGATAATGAGATCAACAATACACAAGCACCACAATGTAAAAAACTAAGCACATTTAACCCCCCACTACATCCCTTGTTACAGGTCTTTGAAAACTTATGTAGTAATTAAGTCAGGAATCTTATTAAATACAAGAATAAAGACTTTACAACTAACCTTTCTCATGAAGAAAGTGACCTTTTAAAAAATATTTATGATAATATGATTATTCGGTTAATGAAACCTGACAAGAGAGGGGGCATTCTGGTAATGGAAAAAAGGTCTTAAGAAAAAATGTATGAGCACTTTTTTAGTGACAGTTATGAACAAACATTGCTGAATGAATTGAACATAGCTTACAGGCACATAGATGTCATTTTGAATGATTTTTTATTAGATGGAGAGATCAATATAAGTGAGTTTAACTTTCTGCAACAAAAACCACCCCGGATACCGACTATTTTCGGTATCCCGAAAATTCACAAAAACATTGTTGATCCCCCTTTCAGACCTATTGTTGATGCCAAGGCATCTAAAACATTTAACTTAGCAAATGTTGTGGATTTTCAACTTAAAAATGTATTGGAAAAATACCAACACGTTCTCAAGGACTCCTGGGACTGCTTGAGCAAGATTAAGGACAACTTATTTTATGAACACTTGATACTAGCCACGATAGATGTTAAGGATCTCTTCACTGTCATCCCTCATGTTTTAGGTATGCAATGGTTTTACAATTTCCTTTGCAACAACACCACTTTTGGACACAATAGAATTCTAATGTTCAGAATACTTATGGAAGTAATCCTTGAGCATAATTTTATTGTGTTTGATAATCAGTACTTCAAACAAAAGATTGGTGTAGCAATGGGGGCAGCATGTGCCCCCCTTTCGTCAATATTGTCCTCACCCAATGGGAAACAATGTTTGTGTTTAAACATGAGCTATTTAAATTTTGTAAATTTTATGGGCGTTTCCTTGACAACATCCGGATATTTTGGGATGGTACCGAGGAAGCATTGGACAGTTTTTTTGAATTTCTAAATAATAGTACCACTTTTTTGTCCTTTACTATGGAATCCACCAAGGATACAATACATTTCTTAGATATTAAAATTACTAAGGACCAGGTCAAAAAAGGGTTCAACTCAACAATATACAGAAAACCTACTTTTTCGAACACCTTGCTACATTTTGGAAGTTGTTACCCCTTACACCAGAAAAAATCATTGGTTAAGGGGCAAGGGGTGAGGATAGCAAGAATGGTCAGTGACCATAAACAATTTATTGACGAAATGAGCACTCTCAAGCATATGTTAACTAGGAGAGGATACCCTGAAGTCTTTATTGACCCTATTTTGCAGGAAGTTATCAACAAAAGAACTGACGGGTATTTTATTCCTTTATTAGGTATTAATGTGTCAAATACAAATGCTATGCACACCTTGAAGGGTAGGTTAGGTAATTTGAACATAGAGGTCACTGATAGACGTTTTAACAGGGCATTGATCCTGACAATTAGTCCTGTTTTTAGTAAGATAAAAGACATTATTTACAACAACTGGAGCATATTAACTGATATTAAAGAAAGTAAAGTGGAAATGGGACCTAGGCCAGTAGTTATTAAAAACATTTTAGAAAGGAATGCACAGAAAAGTGCGGGTGGATGTATGAAAAGATGTGGACAGTGTACACAATGTTGTTATGTTCTTGAAACAGATGTGCATATCGAAGGATATGGAATTGTAAAGCTTACACAAAAGATGAATTGTACGACAAAATGTCTAGTATACATCGCAATTTGTCAACATTGCAGTATGTTTTACATTGGAAAAACAAAAAATGCCTTCAATAAATGGATTTACCACATATTTATGATATACAGAAAGTTAATATGTCTAATGCCTTAGCTAGACATGTTTTTGAACATAGTGGGCACTGTTTTATATTTTCAGGTTTGGAGCAAGTTACCGACAAAGACATGAGGGGTGGCCCAAAAGATATATGGTTAGAGTATAGGGAGTTGATATGGCAACTCCGTGTTAATGCTATCAGTTCTCCAGGCCTTAATGAGACCTTGTCTGTTATCAGTTATTTAAAACTTAAATCGGAATTTCATATATAAATATAGGTTTTGCACATTTTAAGCAGTACTATGTATTTCAAAAAGTACTTTTGTAATCAGTTGATTAGGTAGATATTTATGTATGGTATTTTTCTGGTTGACAAGAACAATGTAACCATTATACTTATTTTAAAGGGTTATATAAGTACTACAACAATTATTATGAGTCTGAAGTTCTATATTAATATTTACATTTTAACACTAATTTATGTATTGCATATATGCACTTTATGAAAAAACTAAAATTGTAAGAGCTCTGCACATTTAATTTTAGGCACTGTTTTTTACGAACGAACTGTGTTTCTATGAATGAACTGTGTTTCTTTATGAATGAATTGTGTTAATTAATGAGGGGTGTGGTTTAAATATCATGTGACTATACTATGAGAATATTTAAGTGTGTTACAATGCATTTTAAGTGTTTCTGATGAAGTCTGAGGCTTAAGGCCACCAAAAGCGCTCAAAATTAATAAAGTTTGCTGTGGAACTTCATTTTGGATCCTGCTTCTGTTGAGTTATATATAGATGCACATATATTTATAGATATCTACATATATATATATATATATATATATATATATATATATATATATATCTATATATATATATATATATCTATAGACATAAATATATATACATATATATATCCATATATATATATATATATATATATATATATATATATAAAAACATATATGATATACATATATATATATATATATATATATATATATATACACACACACACACACACATATATATATATATATATACTTAAATATATATATATATATATATATATATATATATATATACATATATATATATATATATATATATATATATATATATATATACACACAAACAGATTTATTTATTTATTTATTTATTTATATATTTGTTGACCGGGAGTGTTTGACTGGATGTAGGTCCATTTTCAGTGGAGGCCCGGGGAGAAAAGCTCCACAGTTAAAATAAACAGGCAGTAGTTACATTGGATTACATAGTGATTAACAATTTACATAGCTATTACTTACAACATATTTACAGAAGAACATAGTACATCAGTAGACAACTGGAATCTTTATCTGTGAAGTACATAACAGACATTAACAAATGTTACAAGAAGAAGTTCCTGCTGTATAATAAGTACTGGCTTATGAGCATCTGAGCTTGCTATAATCAAGGTAGTTAGTGGAGTGGAAAGAAAGGTAGTGGTTGGATGGTGAGGGTGATATTAGAGTGGGAGTTGCAAGGGCATAGCCAGCATGTTTTTAGGTGCGCTTTTAGTAAAGTTTTGAAGTGGGTGCATGATGGTATGGAGGTAATTGTGGGTGGGAGGGAGTTCCATAATTTGTCTACGGTGCAAGAGAATAGTGTTTCACCTGCAGAGTTATTGGCTTTAGTGATCTGCAAGTGATTTTTGTTGCTGGATCTTAGTGGTCTGGTGGTGCGATAGGGTTGGAGTAGATTCTGGAGGGATGGGACATTTAGTGGATGATTTACTAGTTTGTGGGCGAGTGAGAGTTGATACAATTGAAGGAGGTGAGGGAGTTCAAGCCAGCCCAGTTCAGCAAGTGAGAGACAGTGGTGACTACGGTAGGATGCCCCTGTGAATTTGGTGATTTTGTTGTAGCAGGTCTCTAGCTTGTTTAGATCACATTGCCTTAGGTTGGTATATATTGGACAGGCATAAAGTAGGGTGGAGATAAGGTGGGAATTTGTTATTGAAATCTTTGCTGCTTTGGTGAGAAGTTGCTTATTTCTGTATAGCGCTCCTAGTTTTTTGTGGACTTTTTTTATGGTCAAGGATATGTGAATGTCAAATTTTAGTTTATTGTCTCTTTCCACTACTAGCAATTTGGTGTGTTCAGTTGGGTATATAGTGGTGTTGTCTTTTGCTGTGATGTTAAAGTGAGAGTTGTTTTGAGTATGTTTGGTGGGTTGGAAGATGAGTAGTTTAGTTTTGTTTGGGTTGAGTATTAATTGGGCATCGGATAACCAAGTTTCAACAGAGGAAAAGGCTTCCTGTGTGACTTTTTGCAGTTTGGGTAGGGACTGGGCTGAGCAGATGATGGTTGAGTTATCTGTGTATTGTATGAGTGTGCCATGTTTGGTGGCAGAGGCTAGATTATTGGTGAAAACTGAGAAGATTAGGGGTCCGAGGATGGATCCTTGGGGAACCCCTATGGAGACAGGTAGTTGGGGAGATATGTCATTCTGCCATACAACGGATTGTTGGCGGTCAGACAGGTAACTCTGAAACCAGTTGGTGACTGATTGTGAGAAGGATAGGTTATTGAGGACAGAGATAAGTTGTTTGTGTGGGACCATGTCAAATGCTTTAGATAGGTCTAGGAAAGTAGCAGAGGAGAGATAGCCATTGTTTTTATGATGAAGGATAGTGTTAGTAAAGGAGAGTAAGGCAGTGGTGGTGCTATGGTTTGGTCGGAAACCATGCTGAGTATTTGAAAGGAGGTTGTTAGTAAGGAGGTAGTCTGAGACCTGAGAGTGTATGCATCTCTCTAGTATTTTGGAGAGTGGAGAGAGAATAGCTATGGGGTGGTAATTGGTTAGTTCTGTGGAGGGTCTGCCTTTGTGGAGGGGAATTATATGTGATACTTTCCACAGTGTGGGAAAGTAACTTTCTGACAGAGATCGGTTAATCAAGATGGATACTGGGTAGGCCAGAGCATCAGCTGCGATTTGTAGGTATTCACTTGGGAGGTTGTCTGCTGCTAATCTGGTGGGCTTAAGTTTACTTAAAAGTTTTTTTTATGTTGGAGGTAGGAACAGGAGAAAAAGAGAAGGCAGTGGGGAGATTACTAGTTGAAGGTGTGGGTTGGAGGGGAGGGGGGTTGTGTTGTTTAGCTAGTGACAGTATGGATTTATATATGACCATATATATAATGCAATATACAGATGTATATGAATATATATGTGTATGTACATGTACACATATATCTGCATATGTGTGTATAAACATATATATATATATATATATATATATATATATATATCCATATCCTTATATCCTTATGTGTAAATATGACTGTTGTATATACCTTCCCAGATGTATCACACCGTATTTATCTATGTGTATATTTAGATATAACAGCATACGTGATTCAACAGTAATATCACTAACAAGTACTACCCCACTGTAGAAGTCATAGCAGTTGTTCAATACTATTCAGCATGTGTACTGACAGCTATATTAGAAAAACAAGAACTGGTTTCACAGCTGTGATGGCTTAGTGGTTAACTGCTGTTAACATGGTCCTGGGTTCAAGTCCTGCAAGAGGTGTTTATTTTGTTGCTGGGCAGAACAAGGGCTGTTGGATACAGAGTGGTTAAGGCAGTTTTGAGCAGCTTTAAGTGGGTTTGCATGGGTTTGCGTGACGGTAAGCGCTGCTAATGTACTGTTAAATGTACAGGCACTTACAATGTGCAGGCTTCGCTTATCAGTGTGCAAATATGCTTAGCATTTACATTGCAGCAATGCTGATACCTGCTAAGCATGGCTCAGCCCTGGTAACCAGTGTTCACATTCCGGTCTGATAAAATAGCAGGGTAATGACATCTTTAATAAGTGTATTTAATGCCATGTACATGACATGCATCTATGTGCTGTTATTGCAGTAGCAAGGGGTCTGTGTCTACCGTCTGGGACACCTAAGTATATATGGCTTGTACAACACTCTTTTCCATTTGAATGTGTTACATACATGGGTAGTATCCCAGGTTATATGCAGTCACACTGGCATGTAGTGTATCATTACGGTACTGCTGTTGACAGTCCTTTCCCATGTAAGAGTAGATTGTAGAATGTAGTACTGGAACCAAACAGCCCTGCATGCAAAGATGGACTCTGAGTCCTCACTGTCATGTTCCTGGTGTGTGAACTGTGTCTCATTACATATTTCCTACTGGATATTGATCTGACATGTGGTAAATAACTGTAGACTACTGTGTGTATAGCACATGTCAGTGAGGGCTGCTGTCATGTAGTAATGGCATACCTATCGGTGTCAGACGTCTACCTGTCAACACATTCATCCTAATGCATAGCTAGTTGCCTAGCTGATGTCTGTCTGTCCTCTGTACAGATGTGCAGATGTCAGGTATCCATCTTGGCTACTTACAGGCAATGTATGCTTGACTGACACTGACATATCTGCCCAGCTGTGTTATGAATGCCACAGCTAGGAATCCACACCCTGTATGCACGACACAACATGGATACCTCAACTACAGTACCACAGTCAACAGAACATACTTGGGTACAGGTCTCCAAGACAGACACTGACTATGTTATGGTATACATGTTGTATACATGTTAACTGGAGCACCGCACTGGCCCTCTGGAAGAGGCAACCAGATGATTGGCTGGTGCATGTAACTCTCACCCTGAGGATCATCCCTGTGCTATCTGTTGATAGATGGCTGCTGGAACATGGCAGATGCATGATACCACTGTGTACACATCCCCTACACTTCCCATCTCTCCATGGACAATAGCCTGGTACACACCTATGAATACCTGCACTGATAGACCCCTATACTGGCAAATGTGTACATGTGCATTACTGAGAATATCAATGTCTGTGTGTTTGTAGACCTGTAGATGAGAATACCCTGAGGCCCTTCACACCCACCGTACCCCCATTGCCATAGTTAGATGTGGCTGCTGCTGTATCAGTCATTACATGTACCTTGTTACACTCTTCTTCCTAAGGGCTACCTGAGACTTGCAGTGCCATCACAACATTGTTGTACAAATGGGTTAATAGGCATGGGATACCCACTGAGATCTGACAAGTGTGTGTATGTGTGCATGTGTGTATATTTGTAGGGTACAGCATTCTGCAGTCACATTCTACTAATACATTATGCCTTGCCACACAGTATTAGAGATAATGATGTTACTGACCATAGGAGAGCCATGATAATACATCACCCTACAATCCCTGTGGCATGTGCATTAGATGCCTATCCCTGTAGTAGCACTCTTGGGATAGACAAGAGGTTGTATTGCAGTCCTGGTCAATGTGTGATTGTAGGTATGTCAGAGTGCTATCATAGGTTGCAATGCATACAATATCCACTGTGGGGTGTGATTGCCAGGTATACTGTCTTTAAACCATGGTACCCCCCCGTACATGTCCCATGTTCCACTGTATGCGGACCACTGTCACCATCAACCATACAGGCAACTGATAACACTATCCAGCCCAGTTATGCATGTGCTGTGTGCAATCTAACTAACAAAATGGACACACTGATTAGGTAGTTAGCACTGATAAGCCCAGGTCCCTCATATGTGTGTCTGACTGTGATGTGTTTGTCAATGTGTATATGACAGTATGTCACACTATGTACTGTCCATAAACAACCTGCACATCACCCATTACCATACTGTACAGGCCTGGGGATGTTCTTCACATAACATGCAACCTAGAATACACCTCATCCTAAAATCTGTGTGATGTGTACAAGTAAGGCCACACACATCAGTAGCACTACATATCTAGGTAAGGGTTCTAGTCTCATTGTTGCCAAGTAAGAGTGTGTGTGTGTGTGTGTGTGTGTGTGTGTGTGTGTGTGTGTGTGAAGGAATCTACTTCTATTTGCAGAATATACATGTCCCAGGAGGTCATATGTCTGAGAACTGCCTGGCATATGCTAAAATTTCACAGGTATCATCCTGTGGAAATACATTCCATCAAAACTAGTGGTAGATGTGTAAATGCCCCTTCCCCACTGTATAGGTGTACAGCGATACTGGGGCTGCTATATATAGTTGGGTGTAGCTCTTGTGGACACAGCCACCATCATTGCAATTACTGTTGAGTGTATCCCCCTGCTTAGCTGGCCGTAATACTGTACAGTTCATGTTAAAAAGTTAAGTAGTTGTCTATCACACTGTCTGCAGTTTTACAGCACCTCTTACCATCCAAAGGGTATGGCTGTGCCACCCACACCAGCAAACCTATGTTTACCAAGCTGAGGATTGCACTACATTGGGGAAGAGGACATATACCCTGCCAGTACCATCGTCAATGACATTAAACTAGCAGACTGCTTATTTCCCAATGTGTTGTTGTCCCTAATCTGTCTTGGTGGCATTACATAGGCTACAATGGGTTCCTTACACAGGTACATACATCCATGTGTACAGTATTCTCTGTGTATTGCATCAACACCAAAGCCTCTGCATGTGTTATACACAAACATGTGGTGTGTATTACCCAGTACACCTGCCATTGTCCACTGTAGAAGGGCTGCTGACATCAGCCACCATGCACTCACCTGTATACACCACTGCCAGACCAATCAGCCATGTGGCACATGCTGCAACTGTCATACAGTCCTGTGACATTCACCAGTACCAAGGATATGACACATCCAAGGTGTCAGCACAGTGCCATACCCCTTGTAGGATACAGCAGCAGACCATCTTCCTGCTGACACATGGATACCTACAACACAAACGGAATACATTATGGAGACCACAATCACTCAGTGTTAATAATAACTATAATGCATCATGTCTGGACAGCTAACACTTCCAGACATGTAAGAATTAAACTTTACTGCTGACAGCATGTTACACAGCATTACATTGGTACACCATAGTGCAGTCACCCTATGTATCAGAACCATATTAGCCTGTCCCTGCATTGATGTTATGGATGACAGGGATGTGGCACAGGTATCTTCATATGCACAGGGTGTGTTGCTGGTTTGAAAGAGACCTAGGCTGAGCCATACATTTGACACCATGTGCGTGAGAGAGGGGGTTTAATTATTAATTTGGCCATGGTGATGTGGTGTGTGTAGGTATGGGGTTGCCCTGGGTGTGTTTGTATCGTGTGTGAGTATGCATGCACACAGTTCTGCCATGTGGCTGCCTTATACAGGTGTTTGTTAAACAGCTGCAGATTGTACCTGGCAGGGTGTGCAGTTCACCATCTCCAGCCATTGACACGAGAAATGTGCCTGCCAGGGGTTCCATGGGCACCACCATGTACAAGCCACGATATGCTACTCTCCCCTGATGATGACATATGTCCACTGGATCCGGGTCCCTCCTGGGACTGGCCAGGGTGTGATGTGGACAGCACCTCCCCTGCAGTGCTGGAACTAGTACTGCCACTACGCGAGTGGCTCTGTGTTCTGGCATGTCCACATTGACCTCCAGCTTTTGGTGTTCCTGGCCTACATCCATGTGGCCGTTGCACCACTCCCACCATACGCTCAAGCATAGACATTCCACGGTTGAGGATTCCCACCATCTCACCCAACTGTCTATCCATGACCTCTGGAAAATAATGGAGGGCACCTGCAAGATCACGGATGTTGTTAGTAACAGCTGAATGAGTAGCCCTCTGCAGACTCAGACCCTGTCTGGTGTACCGTTCCATACATGCCTGTGCCTCAATGACAGCATGAAACATGCGTCTGGTGGTACCAGATGTGGAACTTCTGCCAGGGGCACGATGACCAGTAGCCCTCCAATGAGCATTCCTGTACATCTGCCTATGTGGTACCCCACCGGACATCCAGCTATGGCTAGTGTGTCCAGACACATGTGCCGTAGATACCATACTGTCCTGTCCCATGCCACCAACTGCCAACTGTCCCTCAGCTATGGCCACTGGTGATGGGGTATGTATAGGCATTGTGACTGTGTGCAGGGATTGGATGGATAGCAGTGGGATTTCAAATGATGGCACAACTTTAGCCCCTGACAACCTCGCCTGTACCTCAACACACCTATCATCATTTTCAGTGTCTGTATGGACACTAATATCAGATTACCTGCAAGAGGGACCCTGACCCACCTCACCACCTGTGAGGGGAAAACAAGAAATGCACTTAAAGACCTGTACATCATTGCTTAACAGTACACACACACACACACACACACACACTCACACACACACACACACACACACACACACACACACACACGCACACACACACACTGACATTCCACCATGCTACTTACCTGTCCCTGAGTTAACAGAATGTCCCTAGCTTTTTCTCTTACGTTCCCCATCCTGCATCAGGCTTGAATAATTACAGTCAATAATACCAATCATTAAAGTATCATTTTTCTAATTGCTTAGAAAAGTGATCACAAAACATGACCTGTTACTCCATTAACTCTTTGACTTGACTGGAGTCATTTTTTCAAAGAATCCCTGATGTCATCCAGTGTTCACCCTGGTTATGTCCAGACATCTTGAGCATGGCCCCCATATGTTATGAGCTACTACAGTCACTCAATAATGTCACGCATTGGAGTGTCATACGTAACTATTGTTCAGTAGATGCAAGATCTGTTGCTCTATTAACCTTTTATGTGGACTACAGTAATATTTGGAAACACTCTCTGGTGTTGTCTAGTAATTCCCCAATGCATCAGAAGTGCTGCATACGTGGGTACTCTTTCACCTTTCTGCTGACTGCAATTAAAACAGTATCCCTGGTGTCCAGCTTTCCCTCCCAATGCATGTTTCATGCTACAGATGTTATTATACTATCAGCTCTCCAGAGATTACATGTCAGAAAAGTATTCCTGGTGTCTCATGTATCTGTCCATGTCCATGTACTGCACGATTTCTAAGGGAAGTTGAGAGATATGAAGAACCTCACACTCACACATGTACATACATGGACACACACACACACAGACACACACACACACAGACACACACAGACACACACACACACACACACACACACACACACACACACACACACACACACACACATTCTACATACATCAACCCTCCTCCACTCCACCAGCTAGCTCTTACAGACAAATTAACCCCCCCCACACACACACACACACACACACAAACGCACACACACCCTTACAGGTAAGGTTGCGCAAAGATATCACACACAGACCTCTCATTATCCATCTGTCAACATGCATAACATATGGCCCTCAACAGCATGCAGTGCAGCTATAGTCAATCCCTACTAGCAACACTATAAATCTCTGTGATGCATGGGTTGTGTTAGTAGGTGATGCTCCATTCCCTGGAACACACTGCACCCATGTACACAGTATTGTTGTGCACCTGTTCGGCACCCTGGCATGTACTTTGCATCATACCTCACAGGTGTAAACACCATTGCTGAATGTGTATATGTGTGTCAGTTAAGTTTGCTCTGCTGCTCACAGCCCCTATGTGTTTTTCCGACACATACCTGGGATGATATGTGGACATATGTACTTTGTGAATGCCTGATGTTTGATTTACAGATCTCATCATCAGCGGTGTATGTATGGCCAATAAAATGCCATTACACTAACAAACTTTAAACCTTACCATGGCTATGGGGAGTGCACACACCCTTATTGATATGGCACCCTCTTCATTGATATGCCATGGGGTCACATTACTGCATATGTTAGCATTACACAAACCTGATATGTGACATATGACCTGTGCAATCAAATGAAGTGACAAACAAATGTGTTAGTTGTGCAGATGCTGACTATGATGCATACAATTTGTGGGTGAATATGTGTGCATGCCCTTATCATGATGGTTTGTTTCACCTACTGTTATGTGTACTACAGCAGTCACTATTTCTGGCAGGGGTATACTAGCATGGGCCATCTGCATTTGCCAGTATTTGGCCACTCTGCCTTACAAATGTCTCCCACCTCTGCATGATTGCAAGGTCAGCTCATGTGCACATCCCTTGGAGGTCACACATTGCCGTCACTATTGCTGTGGAGTCAGGGTTATGTCTGCAGATACAGCCATTTGTAGTTTCTTTTTAGATCTCTGCTTCAGTGCACTGTTGTGTTTCATGATTAAATCCCTTCCCCACCCTCAGCCTTTTTGCAGATGCTTGACAACTATGGCCTACACATGTGTGTCATTTTGCAGTGTCCCAAACACTGAACACCATGTGTTCCAGCCTAGTCCCTGCTAATGAATGCCAAACATACAGGTGTACACTGGCACTGGCAAGGTACAGATGGGGATGGTGGGCCTGAGGTGGGTGAGGTGTTTGTTGTGCAACACATGTATCTTAACTGATACTGTCTGTAGGTTTCTAACGTGGTCTTGGTACACCAGTATGCATTGCAATGCATACCTATTGGGGCCTTTGCTGTTATGCATATGCTACCTGTAGAGAGGCCTGGCTGATATTTCCTGTAGTACAAGTGTTCCATCTGATTACCCTAACCCATGGGTCACACTTATGCAGAGTCCAGGCAATGGCAGACACAGGTACTGCACAGCCAGTACCTGCTAGACATTTCTGCAACTCCCTCAATGTTGTGGCATGTTACTAGGCAGCCTGCATGACCAGTTTGTAACATGTGGTGTAATCTGTCTTGGATGACCATCTGTTTATTTTCTACATTAATCCTGTCCCATACATCCTCGCCATGTACATGACTGTCTGCACTGTTTGCCATGGTATATGCAATGGTGAGGTAAGGCTACATGTCCAACTCCTGGGTGCTACCTGTTGGGTATGGGATCCATTCCATGGCTTGTAAGATGTGTGCAAGCCATGGCTGCCTCTGTTGCAGGTAAGTGGGCACATTTGATGGCCAAACATCTTGGACAGCAGACCATTTACTAGTGTGACATTGAGGACCTATACTTGTTGGAAAGTCCATACTCACAAAGAATGCATGCTGCCAGTACCTCAAAAGCTGCTTCCACAAAATGTTATCTGGAGTCTATGCACACATATGCTTCCAGTGTTTGTGAAGGTATGTATTCCCTATATTTGCTGTCATAACATAGGATTCCATATTACACATTCATTGCTCATGTTAGGACCACATTGTGGGTTGTAAGGGTTGTGGAATGCAGTATTGTGATATGCCGTAGTGTAGATCTGTAACAGTTGCCACTGTAATAGTGGTATATACACTGTTGTAGCACTGTATAAGGGTGATGTTTCAGACATATCCCTACTGCAGGCCATTTGTCCCACCATTATGTTCATCTCTGTGTACACATCTTGCAATGACAAGGTTGTTAGTTATTTTGCAGGAGTCTTACATACCCTTCAGATACACCACCATGGTGACCACTGTGATGCAGTGCAGTCAACAGCAACAATACCTGAACATGTACAGCATGCATTTTGGGTAGGTGTGTTAAATGTGTGCATGGACTATACCATGGCCA
Source organism: Protopterus annectens (assembly GCF_019279795.1). Lineage (NCBI taxonomy): Eukaryota > Metazoa > Chordata > Ceratodontiformes > Protopteridae > Protopterus > Protopterus annectens. The sequence goes on along the minus strand of NC_056735.1, from coordinate 1,069,635,787 downwards.
TAACATGACAGGTGTATTGGAAAACCTGAACAAACACCATACTCACCCGCTACAGGCTGCTGCCTCGGAGGTATAGCAGAGGGAACTACATAACTGTGTGAGAGATGTGATGTCAGTAGCCACACCTGTGACATTGGTTCAGGGTGGGCACATCATTACAGTACATCAACAGTACAAACCCACAATACTACAGATTATGGACATCTGTTTATTACTACAAAGCAGCAACAGACAATATATATTTCATCTCATGTATGCATGATCTAACTCTACACATGCAAATGGATATGCACCAGTGGTCTACTGATGTGCCTGTGGCTTTACCTGCACGCTCCTCTACCATTGTGTGTGTAGCACCCACCTCCACTATATTCTCTCTGCTGGGTGTTGTATTTGCAGGTGGGCAGGTGCCCCAAGGCTGGTGAGGAGCTCCTCAACATGTGTCGGGGGGACTGGATGGCATGACCCCCCCATTGCAAGCTGGCCCCCATAACTGCAGCAGTACACGATAGGCATGATGGAGTAGATCATTGCATCAATGTCAGACCTGCTCATAACTGGGGTTATGCAGGCTGACATTGTTTACCCTGTGGACAAGATCGTTCCACAGGGTGATCCTCTACTGCAGATCATGGTCTGTATGCCTGGACAGGGTGTTGTAGTGCTGCACCAGGTATGTGATGATGATATCATTCTCCTCCGCTGTGTACATAGGCAGTCTCTCTCTCGACATATTGCATGAAAGACATAAAGAGGGAAACGGGTCTGAGGACCTCATACTGCAAGGATATCATAGTTGTTAATACACATCTCTGTCTCCCCCCACCATATCTGCAACAACAATCTGATCACACAACTCAATGGGTATGTCTACAGAAGACCTACCATTGGGACATATATCGTATTGTACAATAATTTGTGCTATGTGTTTGTAGTCATGTTCCATGTTGAAACACTATCATTGGTGGCCTGTTACAAACAGTCATCTGCATACCATTGTAAGGGCCGCTATGGTTCCATATATGCATGCGTTCTGTTTGCTATGTGACTGCTGCACATCTGTTGTTTTGTGTTAATGGGGATATCTATGCATGCTTAGACATAATCCCGGAATGTGTGGACTATTACTACTCATATAAGTTCTATAACAGTGACACAATAGCATGTTTGGGAAACAGTTGCCAGCAGGACCACCTCTCCCACCTCATCTGGCCATGTTACCAGGCCACATCACATCTGAGACCCACCCTGGGACCTCCTCATCTACTGGTCCTGCACCACCTTCAGGTGGAACCACCTCAGGGGATGGTGTTCGCCCACTGCGGGAGTACACACAGATAGGATCCTGTCACCCAAAGTCAGGTCCAGTGTCTGGTGCATAGGGTGCTCCACAGAGACTTGGGGGATGTGCTACAGCACCTTGAGGCCCTCAGTACACAATCACAGGGTCCGCATACTCCTCCTGCTCAGCCCCAAGCTCTGGCACCTTCAGGGCCGTGAAGATGATGTTGTGACTGCCCATGGATGGATACCTTGGTCTCATTGTTTCCATATGGGGGGGTCATGGGCTTCCACATCCCATACAACACCCCCCATCCAAGGTGTGTACCAACCACATGTGTCTTATACCGCCCCTGTATGCTGTCTTGTCTGTCTTCCAATCCAACCTACCTCACCAAATATACCTACTATCCTTCCCCAGATTACCAATCCCACCTTCACAAACAAGGGCAATGTGTTACCAACATGTGGTTCACACCTAACATAACTGTGCATTTTGCACCCACTTACTGCTATATATATATATATATATATATATATATATATATATATATATATATATATATATATATATATATATATATATATATATATATATATATATATATATATGTGTGTGTTTATTGATATGTGTGATGTTCCTCACACATATGCAGCACTATCATTCAACAGTAGTGGACATGTATTTATATAGATGTGTGTGTTTGTATATATCTAGACATACATGTATATATATATATATATATATATACATATATATATATATATATATATGTGTGTGTGTGTGTGTGTGTGTGTGTGTGTGTGTGTGTCTGTATATCTGTAGACATACATGTGTGTATATATATATATATATATATATATATATATATATATATATATATATATATATATATATATAGACACAAATATATATATATATATATATATATATATATATATATATATATATATATATTTATATATATCTGTATATATATATATATATCTATATACACACACACACACATGGGTCTATTTCAGAATGTCGACCGTTCAGAATGCTGACTTTCATATGGCCGACGCCATATGATCAACATTCTGAAAGACTGACATCCTGAAATAGCACCATTTACCTACCTGTAAACACAGTAAAACTGTTTTATCCCCCTGCACCCCCCACACCCTCTGCTACTTAAATATTCTCACTCCGAGATCATACTACAGTGCAGGAAAGGGGAATCTCCCAGTCCTACACTGAGCAGGATCTCCCCTATCATTTGTCAGCCTTTCAAACGTTCCCTCATATGGTATTGGCCATATAAGCTTCGAACATTTGAAAGTTCAAATAAATGAAGTGCTCCCATACATATATATATACATATATATATATATATATATATATATATATATATATAAATCCAAATAATCAGGCAGAGAGGCAACCAAAGCATACAAGTGTTAAAAGTCTTTTACAAAGCAGATAATCCAAAATACCAGCGAAGTAAAAACACCAACGAAGTAAAAAACAGTTCGGACTTTAATTTGTGCACACACAGTAAGCGCTTTCACAAAAGCTTCATCAGACCGTTAAAATTCAAACAATCTAATTAACTAATATATATAAATACATGTGACGTAATTCCTTTCTAATTACATTCAAACTGTTAAAGAGATACTATCACTGAAAATCAGTAAAACCAACACTCAAACACATTGACATTATTTTAATTAGATTGTTTGAATTTTAACGGTCTAATGAAGCTTTTGTGAAAGCGCTTACTGTGTGTGCACGAATTAAAGTCCGAACTGTTTTTTACTTCGTTGGTGTTTTTACTTCGCTGGTATTTTGGATTATCTGCTTTGTGAAAGACTTTTAACACTTGTATGCTTTGGTTGCCTCTCTGCCTGATTATGCTGTGCACCCTCTAAATATGTATCTTCCTATACATATCTATAAGTAGTAATATATGTATATTTGTGTATGTGTATACACACACACACACACACACACACACACACACACACACATATATATATATATATATATATATATATATATATATATATATATATATATATATGTATATATATGTATATATATATATATATATATGTATATATATATATATATATATATATATATATAGATAGATAGATATGTATCTGCATATATTCGTGTGTGTATGTGTCACTGGAATGTTTATTGCTTCCACATTGTACGTTCCCTATGGTAGCCAGACTGTACTGCGTGATATGTTGTTGATACCATCCTGACATTGTACAGGTGGGATGGATTACTGTTAACTTCTTGTGGCTATGTTGTGTAAGGTCCTGGGTATGGGACTTGGAAGTGCTGGTATTGTGTTGCAAGGCAGATCTATTTGGCTATGGGGGAGGGGATGATATCAATAAGCACAAGAGGTACTTAGATTGGGACCCCTCACCCCCATTAACAGTGCCTTTGGTCATATATGTATTTGTTGTGTTCTCTTATATACCTAATGGTATATATATATATATATATATATATATATATATGTATATATGTATACACACACACACACACACACACACACACACACACACACACACACACACACACATATATATATATATATATATATATATATATATATATATAGCTCTCTCTCTCTCTATATATATATATCTATATATATATATCTATATATATATATATATATATATATATATATATATATATATATATATATATATATATATATGTATGCATATATAAATACATTTCCTGTACTGTTGAATGACTGTGCTGAATGATTTGTTTGTGAAAACATCAGAGTTATAGGTTCATAGGTTCATAGGTTCATACTAGGCTATCTGCCCTAGGGCATTTATAAGCCTAGCCAGAATGTGTTTGGCTTTCGCCACCCATTTTAAATTTATTTTGCTATGCCCTTTTTCAAGGTTAGTATACTGTGCCTCTGTCTAACAGTGACACAGAAGTGATACCCGGGGTAAACCTATGATCTCCCATCCACTCATTAAGATTCCTCTTGAAGAGAGTCAATGAGGGACTCTGCCTAACCTGGACTGGGATTTTATTCCAGAGTGAAGGGAGCCTCTGGGTTATGAATCTGTCCCTCCAGCATGTCCTATTTATTTCAGTGCTGAGGTTCAAGTCTCTGAGCCGTAGCTCGATGGGATTTGATTTTCTGAGGTGCAGCATGTCCATTAATTCCGGGTTGGACATGGCTTTATCGTCAGGCACAGATCACCTCTGAACAGGCAGTATGCCACTGAGTAGAGCTGGAGTTTCTTTAACCGGGCAGCATATGGCATCTGTTTGAGCCCTTTGATCCTCTTGGTGAGGTACTTTTGGGGTCTTTCCAGTTGCTGCAGGTGTCTGGTAAGGTACATCCCAAAAGGGCATTGTACTCAATTATGGGCCTGATGAGGGATGAGTAAAGAGGCACGATGACCTCCCTGATCTAGATGTGAATCCCTTCATGATTAGGTGGGCTATATAAAATGTTTTTCTAACCACTTTGGCCATGTGGTTGTCAAATGAGAGATTGCTATCAACTTGGGTCCCCAGGTCCTTAATTACTTCTTCTGTACTTAATGGATTACCACCTATGTGGTAATTTGTGGGCACTTTGTTTTGCCAAAGGGTATGACTATACACTTTTGGCATTTAGCTTGAGGCCATGGCTCTGGCACCAGTTGTCTGTTTCTATGAGGCCCTTTTGGAGGATGCTTGTGTCGGCTGGAGAGTCGATTATGGCTTCAGTTTTCAGTCATCTGCGAACTTGGTCAGCCACAGTCCTTCCGTGTTGGCCTGTACCTCGAGAAATATATACCAACAAGAGAGGTCCCAGGACTGAGCCTTGTGGGACACCACTTGTAACTGGTTTGGAGTCTGACATGGCTCCAGCAATTCTAACCATGTGGGTTCTGTCCTTGAGACAGTTTGCAATCCATCTAGTGACATGGGGTTTATATTTAAGCTGGTGAGCTTATCTATAATGCCCGAGTGGGGTATTGTATCAAAGGCTTTTGCGGTCCAGGTAGGCTGTGGACCACCTTCCCTCGTCAATGGCCTTGGTGACTGTTTCAAAGAAATCAACCAGGTTTAAGAGGCAGGATCTGCCCTTAACAAAGCCGAACTGGGTAGGATCCGGTGTCTGTAGGTCCCCAATATCTTTATTTATGAGGTCCATGATGATCCTTTCCATAGCTTTGCAGACCAAGCTAGTCAGGCTTATGGGGCGATAGTTTCCAGGATCCGTTGAGGCACCACCTTTATGGAGAGGGACCACTATTGCTGTACGCCACTCTTTGGGCACATATCCTGTAGTAAGGCTGAGATTGAACAGTAGTTTTATGTTTGGGAAATCTGTATTATGTATATCTAACATGGCTTTGTGGTAAATCACTATGGTGTGCAGGGTCCTGGGTTCAAGACTTGCAAAGGCTGTTTATTTTGTTGCTGGGCAAAACAAGGGCTTTTGGGTACAGAGTGATTAAGGCACTTTTAAGCAGTTGCAAGCGGGTTTGCACGGGTTTGGGCAATGGTAAGCAATGCTAACGTCTGGTTAAATATTTTTACACTCAGCCTCTAAATTGCTTATCCTGTGTAGGCATTGCTTACTCCTGAACAAACAGGATTAAACCTGCTTACTGCTGCTTAAAAGTGCTTACTCCCACTTACCCCATGCTAATTTATTTAAAAGAAAAGAAAAAGGGTTGACAGTAAAATGGTGAAAAAGGGACACAAAGAGGGGGAGACAGTAGGGAAAATAGCAAGACGGGTGTTAGGGAAGGTCCGTAGCTGTCCATTTTTTCTACAACCACAGCTGTACATATTCACTGATTTGGAGGTAGATTTGGACACTCATACCCTTGAGAGAGGGGTGAGGACAACAATAATATGTTGTGAAGCCAATTAGACCAGATTACATGTGTCCAGTGGACATGTGTGTGAAATGGACAGCTATGAATGGGGCGAGATTTTTTTTTTTTGGGAACAGATTTCCCTTTATTTTTTTAAGGTAAGAGTGGGATGTTGGGGAGGGATAGTAGGTATATTTGGGGTGGTAGGTTGGGTAGGATGACAGACAAGACAGACAAGACAGCATACAGGGGTGGTATACAACACATGTGGGGGGTAAACACCTTGGATGGGGAGGGGTGTTTGGAAGTCAGAAGCCCATGATCCCCCAAATGGAAACAGTGAGACTGAGGTCCCAACCCAAGGGCAGTCACCACTGCACCTTCACGACCCCAGAGGTGGATGTGCTGGGGCTGGGTAGGAGGGGAAGGCTGACCCTCTAGATGTGCCATGCGGCCCTCAAGCTGGCATAGCTGATCTCCAAACTTTCTGTGGAGCTCACAATGCACCTGACCCTGGATCTAATGACAGGTGACAGTTTCCTGTCCACTCCCGCTCCCAGGGAGGGCAAGCCCCATCCTCTGAAGCAGTTCCACCCAAAGCTGATGCAGGACCAGTGGACAAGGAGGTCCCGGGGTGGGCCGCAGATGTGCTGGTGCCTAGTGCCACAGCCATATGAGGTGGGAGAGGTGGGTCCGCTGGGACCGGCCTTCCCAAATGTGCTATGGTGTTTCAAATTCAAAACATATGTGGGTTAGTAATAGTCACATTCCAGGATTAGGTATAACAGTATGCATAGATATTCCCATTAACCCAAAACACCAGATATGGAACAGTTGCATAGCAAGCAGAACACATGCATGTATGGAACTACAGTGGCCATTACAACAGTATGCAGGTACACTGATGGCAGCATGCCTCCAATGTGGGAGTATTTCAACATGGCACATGCATAGCAACAAATTATGTTATGTTGTAGATTATACAACATAAAACTATTTCTAGATTCCTTTCACATGTAAATTGTGATTTTGCTATAGTGAGGATCTGTTTGGGTATACCTCAATTTTATATACAGCTGTGATGGATTACTGGTTAACTGCTGTGACTATAATATACAGGGTCCTGGGTTCAAGACCTGCAATGCCTGTTTATTTTGTTGCTGGGCAGAACAGGGGCTGTTGGATACAGAGTGATTAAGGCAATGTTAAGCAGTTGTAAGCGGGTTTGCATGATGGTAAGCAATGCTAACTTCCGGTTAAATATGCTTACAGAGAGTTAGCTTCAAAATTGCTTAACCTGCGTGCGTATTGCTTACCCCCATGCAAACGGGCTTAAACCCACTTACTACTGCTTAAAGCTGCTTAATCCTGCATACCCCCGCACTAATTTAGAAAGAAATGAAACATGGGTCTTAGGAAAGTGGTAGATTTGGACATCCTATGGATTTACCATTCATTACACATTATAACTTCATTTAGTATCCCTTATTCATGTGTACATAAGCTATATGGGGCACTTGTGTTTATCTGTGGATTTTATCACATTATTACAATGACACCTCACATGTGCACTTAATGCAGTACTCCAATTCACAAATATATGTTATTTAGTAGGTTATACTGCAAAAAAAAATGTTCATAAATTACTTTCACATGGAATTTACTACAGTGAGGATTGAACCGGGAATGACTGCTTGCAAAGTGAACGCTCTGACCACTACACTATTGCAGTATTGTTTCAACTGAATGTATCTTCCTATTTATCTTCTTGTGCTATTTAAGCTACAGTATGTGTAGCTAAGCAATGGGCAAACCCACACACCTATGGTTAAATTTAATGTCTGATAAAAACAAATTTCTCTGCTGTTATTTTCTTTAGGAAGGGACAGATTACACTTATTGCTGTAGATTCCTGGGTGCATCTGCACATTTGGCAGACATCCTAGCAACCCCCCATACCTCTCAACCTCTTCATTCAAAATATCTGGACAAAGCTTGACAAAATGAGGTACAACTAGGGACATATTTTAAATATTGCTCTTATAAATTAGGTAAGTTACTAGAGTAACAGGATTTTTTTTAAATAAACATTTCTGATGGATTTGGTGTCTGAAACTCAAATGTATGCCATTATTTCATGACTTGAATCCTGACAATCATCACAGTGATTTCCCAGGACAAATTGGGGTACAGGCCAACTGTATGGGCAAAAAATCTGGACATTCTGCCATGAATTGTACAGTTGTGTAGTATGCAACCCCCTATGAGTGTTCTCGCCCATTGTAATTGCTGAACAGCACTTCTTGACTGCAGGAGTGTGTGCATTGTGAGAGCTCTGCTCTTAGACACACACCCTGCACTCATCCACACTTCATGTCTGTTTAGGAGAAGAGGCATTGTGCCTTCATTACTATGTATGGCGTGCTGTCTTGCTGCTCTTAAACGGTTGTTTCCATGCAGGAATAGCTTATTCCTGCACGGGACCTTACTGAATCCCAGGGTATATTATTATGATAAAAATGCTATTTTTAATGTAGTTATTTAATGACAGGAAATTATGTTTAAAGTCTGACGAAGTTCTGTTATTACAGTTGGAACGAAAGCAATTAATCTTTTGATGTTTTGATTGTTTCATTAAATGTCTTTAATTTTATCACTGTGTTAATTCTTTCCTGTTGGTGCTTTGATGAGTGAAAGTTTTTCTTGGAGTTTTGTGTTGCGGATGGTTGGATTATTGGTCTATAATTTACTCTCTCCCCTCTGCTATGTTCCAGGATTTTTACAGCATGCAGACACCTACTGCTAGAGCTGGCGAGAATGTGTTTGATGGAGCATCTGATTTAATAGTATTAGTACAGTTACTGGCTCAGGATGCTACTAGAATGATCATTACATGTGAGTCAGTGTTACAGAAGTACAAGCATACAGTGAGGTTGAACAGACTATGCACAGGGGTGGATCAGCCATCCAGAATGTGTGAAACTATTGAGGGTGACCATGGTGAATGTATGAGCAATTGATTTCAGTAGAAGGTTACCCTAAGTTCTTGGGCTGATATAAGAGTTAAATATACCAGTGAGCCCCTTAAAATGAAGATTTTCAGGTTTGATAAACACCTGAAAAAATAAAGGGCTTTTGTTTGACAGCACCTTTTGATGATTGTATTGTGAAGAGGCAGGTACCTAAGGGGCTTTATTTTAATAAATTTTCCAAAAGACTGAACGAGGGATACATACTATATGGGGAACTATTGGAATTATTTGATTGCATCGGATTTTACCTCATGCAATTATTATTGAAGAATAACATCAGAAACATGGTAATATTGGAAAGTGAAATCTGCATGTTAGAAATAAAAATTGCTAAGGATTATTATTTGACAGCTATAGAGTATATAAAAAAGTATTTTTTACAATGTAGAACGAAGTGGGCTTTGAGTAAGAAAAAGAAAGGGAATTGATTGAAATGGGATGATATCAAATACAGAAAATAGCATACCCTACCCTGGAGGTAGAACTAAGAAGTCAAATTTTCACCAGATTTCTATTTCAGGTGTAGATTCTGTTGTTGATGGTGAAGGTAATTGTTTGGACAATGACGTTTTTGTTTTGGCCATGGAATAATTACTGTGGAGGTTGTCAAGATTATTGGAAAAGAGAGACTGCCATTATGAACACCAGACTGGTCATCAAACCAAATTTTACCCCATGGGCAACGGATATTGGAATTCCCCATACAAACCAAATGGAAAAGGGAAGAAATGGGCTTTAATTTTTTAGAATTCAAAACAGGTACTGTAAATGTTTAGAATTTTAGGAGGGTTCAAAATCTATAATTATAGTGATTTACAGATTACCTCCATTTATGGGAAACTGTTTGCCAAGGGATTTATTTTTATACCATCAAAGAAATTGGAACTGGTGAACATTCTTATTGAATTATTATTATTATTTAATGAGGAATGCTAACTTTAAGTTATTCTTTGAAAACAATAATTAGTTAAATGATGGAGTATCTGGCTTATGCAGGAAAAGTACATTTAATTTCCACTTAACTTCATTTGTTGAATTATTTGAAAGGATGTGTGAAAATGACATATCAAAATGGTATGACAGTTATACTGAAACATTCTTGTGTAATGTATAGTGGAGGGAAGAACACTCCTTAACAGATTGTGAAATGATAATAGTTTCAGAATAATGAAAACAGATGAAGGGGGCCAGGTTGTTATCATGAGCAGTTTTGATTATTCTCAAAAATGCTGGAATATCTTAACAGGAATTTGTTTTCACTGCATCAAAGAATGCAGTTATTATAGCCCATTGTAAGACTGACATGTGGTTAACAGATATAGAGATAGAATATAAAAGTCCTAACAAAACTATGACATTTTTAAGGGTTAAAATACTTTTATTTCTTCAAGTTTTGGTATCTCAAAAGTGCACAAAGAGGTAGGTAATCTACCCCTGAGACCCATAGTGGCAGATGGAAGTTCAGTGACTAAGCATAGCTAGGTTTATAGATGCCAAGTTGAAAAAAAGTTTTTTAAAGAAGAAAATCACCTTTTAGTACCTTATTTGCACTTTTTAGGAGTTATAGGAAAAGCTACATAAGTAGAACATTCCTTGTTAATAGGAATTGATGTAAACAATTTGTTTTCCTCCATTCCTCATGACAAAGGGTTAAGTTGGGTAAACAAGGCTGTAATTGCTAAGAGACAGTTTAGTCAGGAAGATATTAATATACTTATAGGAGGAATGGAAATAGTTTTAAGCAACAGCTACATTTATTTTGATGATGAGTTTTACAAGCAAATTAAAGGTGTGGCAATGGGAGCAATAGTAGTACTAGCATTTACTAATATAGTTTTATGGGGGGGGGGGCACCACCATTATTATTTTATAATTTGCAAATTGTTTATTACACCATTTCCATTATTTATATGATATTGCTTTGTCTGAAAAGGGGGTAAAGAAGAATTAGTAATTTTTTTTTAAAATTAGATCAATAACTCGATGTCAGAGTTCACTATGGAAATGAACACTGAGCAGGTGAATTTTCTAGATGTTATAATTATTAAGAACAGGGCAGAAAGTAGATATGAAAGTACAATTTACATGAAGCTAACCTATTCTAATAGCGTCTTGCATTATGATAGTGACTATCCCAGGTGGCAAAAATGAAACTTAGTAAAAGGGAAGATGATAAGATTATCAAGGCTAGTTTAAGATGACACTTTTTCTTCAAAAATAACAGGATAACTTAAAAGGAATGTTTGAGAGATAATATCCAACAAATTTGTTGTATAGCATTTGTATCAAAATTAATATATAGACGACAGACATTATTTTTACCTATTACAAAATATTCTGACAGTTTACATCCATCCATCCATTCAATAACCACTTCTTCTCCATTTTTGCACATGGGGTCAGGGTGTCATTTCAACAATGATAATCATCTAGAGCCAAGGCTCACACCACCAGGTGACTAGCCGTACCCTGACAATATACAAACTCATGAAAATGGAGACAAAAAAAAACAACTTCTCCAGGACTATGGTGTAGCCTTTAACCACAAAGATTATAATGTTAAAGACATTTTAAATAGAAACTGGAATGAGGTAGTTGAAACTTTAGATCTGACTTCCAAATCTGGAAATAGTCCTGCAGTGGTATATAAAAAGGGCAGAAATATTAGGTGCTTTTTGGAAAAGGAATGTAAAACAAGTAGTATATAATGGCGATACTATTGGCAAGATGACCAAATGTGGAAAATGCACATATATATTGGAAGGTAATGATATTATTGTAGACAACTATCTCAAAGTAATTTCAACAAATGGAAGGCACAGATGTAACACTAGTGGGGTTGTATATGTCACAATTTGTTCTAAATGTCTAGCATTTTTTTTTGGGGGGGGGGACTGAACTAGCCTTGATATGACAAATTACTAACATGGTTATGTTATTAGAAAAAGACCAAAAACTTGTAAAAACCAAACAGATGGCAATACTGTCACAAGTTTATTCTTGGTTAGCGCTTTCATACAAACAATTTCATGTACTTCATCAAACATCTTTCTCCCAAAATGCTTTCTTTTTAAAACCATATTAATCAAGATATATCAATTAATCAAATGAATCAAGTTAATTAGTGCTTAAAGAAAAATACAAAGATAAAGTACTATAAAAACCATTGAATAAAACTATTATATTAAATACTAAATACTTAATACCCATTATATATAAATATTGAATGATAAATGTATACCATACAACCAAGGCTGCCTAAATGCACAAAATTAAAATAGGTTAACTATATATAAAATGATCTTTCTAAAGCTTTTAGTTTTAGAAGGCATTTAATGGAACACATTTCATTAAGGCCAGGATAAATATGGACATTAGTCTGGAATTGCCATATTAATTCACGTTCTTCTAATTCCAACTCTCAAGGCCTACCTCTATAATTTTTCTTAACTTGTTCAACAACTGCAAATAAAAAACTATGTGAATGAAACTCAGCCACATGTCTAGCTAAAGCATTTGTGCCAATATTCCTATTGATGCTATGTTGGTACAAGAATAAACTTGTGTGGATTTTAACAGTATTGTTTGGATTTTATTAGAAAAAGAGACGAAAACAATGTCCTTAGCAAGCCTCAATATGTTCAGTTTTTAAAACATTTTATTTTATTTTTTATTTTAACAAGAGTATCCAGAAATGAAAGGTGTAGTAACTGTGAAGCTTATCTAGAATATATAGAGCTCTATTGGCAACTGTTATGAAATGTACCATGTTTTCAGAGTCTAAATGAAAAAAATAACTCTATGTAGTGCCTTGACATTACAAGCTGTCAGAGTATAATGAATGCAACTTTTTTTTCATTTAATGAAATTTAAGGAATGATGCCTAATCATGCATTTTTAATATTATTGTTTTCAAATAATGTAATGAATTAATGTAAGGTTACAGGCATATATATTAATTATTGTTTAACAGGTCTTTGACAGACTAATGGTATACTAATAGTATGGCATTTTACAAGTTTTTCACCATTCAGCTTTTAACAATGTATTTAATATTAGTGGCTTTATTTTTGTAATGTAGTTATTTAAAGGCAGGAAGTGATGCTGCTTTAGATTTTGATGAAGTTGTTTGTTACAGTCAGAACAAAAGTGTTTAATCTTTGGATGCTTTGATTGTTTCATTAAATAGTTTTAATTACAACACTATGCTAATCCTTTCCAGTGAATGCTGTGGTGAGCAGAAGTTTTTCTTGGAGATTTGTGTTTTGGTTGGACAGCCTTGGAGTATTGATAAATAAGTTATTAACATTCAAGACAATTTCTGAGATTATAAAATATCCTGTCATGAATGGGAAAATACCTGCCTATTTAGTAAGGCCTTCCTTTCACCTTGATGACATATTAAGAAAAGGTATGCTATACAATAAGATATAAAAAAGTTATACAGGCAGGGTAATTCGGTATCTATCAACCTAAAGAGAGTTTTGTAGTAGCAGATGGACTATGCCTTTCTTTCTGTGAGGTACACATATAGTATGGAACAGCTGACCCTTCTCAAACATTAAACCAATACACAAGGTAAAAAATGAAAGTGAAGGTAGCTGTATTTAATGCTAAATTCTTAGCAACAAAATATATTTTTAAAAGCCTTTCTTGAGTTGAAGGATGGTGATATCTGCACAATAAATGAAATATGATTAAACACTTAAGAGGAAGAAACCTGGAAATAATATTAGGAACTAACTGATATACTTGTAAATGTCAATCAAGTTAAACTCAGTATTACTGGAACCTAATGTATGAAATCAGTATCTACATCAGAACATGAGCATTTCCTGATTAATACTTGTGACATAAAATCAATAAAACTACAATTCTCATGTAGAATTTCAGTGTTAAATAATGCAATGTCCATCACAAGGTTGTAAAATTGTAGATAAAAAAATAAGATGTTTGGCTATATCCAAAGTTATCCCATATGGTGTAAATGAAGCTCAGAATATTATGATCCTTATACTTAATAAAATCAGACTATGTTAAAACTCAATCATTCTTCCAATCTTTTTGCAGTGGATATTTTGTAGCAATTCATGGCATGGTCTTTAAAATAAACTATCTGGGCTTGCCTGGAAATTGTCTATTGTGATCAATGTATTCCACTGGTAAAAAAATAATACCTTAAATCACCCAAAACAAATCTACTCAAGGTACAGTTAATGACTTTTATTATATTATCTGCTGTTGTATTTATAAGCACATACTTTTAAGATGCAAACATGCATGAAATACAACAAAATTTCCTGTTTGGGACTCAAAATTTTAATAATTATGAACCATAAAAACAGATTCATGGGTTCATAGGTTCATAGATGTTTACTAGGCTGATGACCACAAGGACCTTTTTAAGCCTAGTCATGCATCCCAAATCTCTGAAAAGTTCTGATACCCTTAATGGGCATAAGCAGGGGTTTAAGAGATGAACCATTTACAGGTTAACTGAAACTCTACATGAGAATTGTAGTTTTATTGATTTTATGTCACAAGTATTAATCAGGAAATGCTCATGTTCTGATGTAGATATTGCCAAACCAGGACCAATGCTATTTTGCATTAAAAAGGACGTCTTGAGTAAACAAACATTACTTAGTTCTTTCATTATAACATTCAGATCAATAAAAAAATCAATTTGCTATCAAAGGTTAAATTAGTAACAGTTTCCTTTATTTGCATTACAATATCAAAAAAGTAAACTTTTAAATGTCAGCTCTCATCAATAAACAATGACATTATTTCAACTGCATGGCACAGAGAGATAAAAGTCTAACTGCAGCCTAGCCACCTGGTTATCAATTGACAGTTCAAGTGATGAAGTGATAGACTGGGGAGCTTAGGAATGACTGGTCAACACTTCTTCTCTCATCCGGTGGGAACACAAGGTATCCTGGCTGGCTGCACTGCTGACTCCCAGGAGATGACTGAAAACACAGCAGGGCACATTTGTGGCTATGACTGCACACAGCACATTAAGCAGTGCTGCATGCTGTAACCGGGACATGACATCTGTGTGCCCTGTTCAATCACAGCTTCACCTCAGGCTTTGTCTCTACTGAACAGTGCACTGCTACAGTCATCCCTGTCCATAAAGGGGGAGTGACTACAGACCCTGGGAATTATCGCCCCATTAGCCTGACGAGTCTGATATGTAAGGCTATAGAGTGCATCATCATGGACCTAATTAACAAGAATATAGGGAATCTCCAAACTCTAGATCCCACTCAATTTGGTTTTATGAAAGGTAGATCATGCCTGCTCAACCTGGTTGACTTCTTTGAGTCAGTCATCAGAGCTGTGGATGAGGGAAAGGCAGTTCATACAGCCTACCACGATCTGGCCAAGGCCTTTGATACCATTCCCCACTCAGGAATTATTGATAAACTCACCAAACTAGGCATCAACCCCTATATCATTAGGTGAGTTGCAAATTGGCTCACAGATAGAACCCACAGTGTGAAAGTTGTAGACTCCAAGTCAGACTGATGACCAGTCACTAGTAGAGTCCCACAGGGATTGGTCCTGGGTCCTCTCCTGTTTGGCATCTACTTCTCAGAAGTCCAGGTCAACACGGAGAGACTCTGGTTGACAAAGTTCACAGATGACTGCAAACTGGGAGCCATTATTAACTCCACAAATGATGTATACATTCTACAGAAAGGCCTCACTGAGACCAATGACTGGTGTGGAAACCATGGCCTTAAGCTTAATGCCAATAAATGTGTCATCATTCCCTTTGGGAAAAACTCAGTTCCCACTAATTACCACATTGATGGGAGCCCACTGAACACTGAAGGCGTCATAAGAGATCTGAGGTCAGAAAATCCTTCATGTGGCATATCTTATTACCAAGGGTTTTGCATCCAGGAAGAAAGAGGTCATCATCTCTCTCTCTCTACCAATCATTGAGTATAATGCCCCATTTGGCATGTACCACACTAGACACATGCAACAGCTGGAAAGGCCACAGAAGTACCTCATGAAGAAGATCATAGGCCTTAAACACATGTCTTACAGATCAAAAAATTCCAGCCATTCTCTGTCTAATATTGCCTACTAAGAGGTGATCTCTGCTTGACTTACAAAGCCATGTCTGACCCAGCTCTGTTAGAAATGCTACATCTAAAGAAATCCCAATCCCTACATACCACACACTCCAGAGACCTCAACTTCATTACCATAATCAGCAGAACATGCTGGAGGAATAGGTTCATAACCCAGAGACTGCCTATGCTCTGGAATAGACTTCCCATACATGACAAGCAGAGCACTTCACTGGCTCTCTTCAAGAGAAATCTTGATGAGTGGATGGGAACTAGAAAGTTCACTCCGGGGATTACTCCAGTGGCTCTGTTTGATAGAGGCACTGGTAACTAATGTTGGGTGGCACGATGCCAGGGCACTTAAATTGACTAGGCTTGTAAAGGCTCCAGGGCCATTAGCCTAGTATGCACCTATGAACCTATGAACACAGCACATTAAGCAGCGCTGCATGCTGTAGCTGGGACATGACTGCACACAGCACATTAAGCAGTGCTGCATGCTGTAGCTGGGACATGACTGCACTCAGCACATTAAACAATGCTGCATGCTGTAGCTGGGACATGACTGCACACAGCACATTAAGCAGTGCTGCATGCTGTAGCTGGGACATGACTGCACTCAGCACATTAAACAATGCTGCATGCTGTAGCTGGGATATGAGTGCACACAGCACATTAAGCAGTGCTGCATGCTGTAGCTGGGATATGAGTGCACACAGCACATTAAGCAGTGCTGCATGCTGTAGCTGGGATATGAGTGCACACAGCACATTAAGCAATGCTGCATGGTGTAGTTGGGATGTGAGTGCACACAGGACATTAAGCAGTGCTGCATGCTGTAGTTGGGATGTGAGTATGTATCTGAGTAAGTGTCATGTCAGCAAATCTGTGTGGTGGTTTCATCAAGGTTTAGGGCTAAAACTGAAAATCTGATAGCCTTCTGGATGGAGCTCTATCCTTATGACCACAAATGGAATGAATGGGTTAGTCAAATGACAGGAGGACCATTAGATGAGAAGTAGAACAAATAAATAAACAATTAAATGAATGCTCCTTGACCACAAACTTGCAGAAAAAAATGCAAGAAGCAAAAAGAAAATTCAGTGTCACCAATATTGCGTGTGTCTGGGGATCATTATATAACCACAGGTATGAAAACATTGAGAAGATAAGAACAAATTACTTAGAGGCTTCTTATATAAAACTAAGAAAAAAACAACATTGTATTAACTGAGTTAAAATGTTAATATACATATATATATATATATTCCTAATATCTGATTTCAAACTGTGGCTGTGCATATACACAAAAGGGTTCCTTTAGATTCAAACAACTTAAAATTGATCAGTCTAGCCCAAATTTTAAGCAAAATTTTGTTGAAAAGCACAATGTTGTTTATGTAAGCAACGCAGGTGATTCATACCTATATGATATGGGAGACCACTTTTTATGTGTGATCTTGCCATTTGAATTTCATGGCATTCTCTGAAAAGGTAATACCAACACTTGAGAAAGGATTTACTATGAATGCTCATTGTCTTGTCTTACTAAAGCTGTTTTGCTGTTTTGCCACAAACTACCTGCTTATATATTACTACATATTTAGTTCAATGTCTGTATGCAGAGTATACACGTGAGGCTGACATGATTTACAGCACAGTGAGATCTGTCTCTTGTACTGATGTATGGATATGTATTACCCACTGCGTCTTTGTAAGCATATTGTACAGATCACATGCATCTGCCATGGAAATTTCCTGTTAAATAAATTTTTGACATGATACTCTTTTTTGCAAACTTGAAGTCAAAGCATAACAAACGATATCTTGTACCACAGAACAACCCCTAATATGAACCAGACATACATACATACATACATACATACATACATGCACTAGTGCTCACAGATGTGTTTCTACATCTGCATTTTCCTTTTTATATACAGCAGCACATGCAACTATCATATACATAAGTGTACACTGTTTTGAGTAGGAGAATTTCCGGGCTTTGATGTCCTTGTCAGTTAGAGAATTATTAGTGTTTCACATGTGGTATAACAGAAACACATACATGCAATGCTTTGGATGGTAAAACTATTATCTGCACATTCCTTGCCATACACATCAGTACTTATGAACCTCATTTATAGTCTAGCACTAATACATTCACATTCAGTGCCTTGGGTAGTAGATCAAGGACTGACTTAATATTCATTTCATTTTATAATCTGATCACCAGTTAGGTGATCTGGTCTACTGACCCTCTTTAGTCAACACTTGGGTACAAAGGTACAATAATGAAGGACATTTAACAGGGTTCTGTAATAGTGCCATAGTATAACAGTAAGCTACAATTACTTAGCTGTGGGAAGTATTAATATACCACATTCTGCAAAAATAATAAGAGTGTTACATTTATAATAGATGCAGTTACTTAAAACTTTACAATAGGCACATAGGTGGGGAATTTCGTTCAAGGCATTTCTAAATAATTAAAACAAGTATTAATATGAGAGGTATAAGGCTTTTTCATTTAGCTCATTTAGTTCAGCATTGCAATATGTACATATGAGGCACTAATAGAATGTTATTACAATACCTCACTCAAGCAACTCTTCTGTTTGGAGCTAATTTAACTCTTAGCTCATGCAGCCTAATGCTTCTGCAGTTATGTCCCCATGCCTTAGCTGTTGCTTTATCTAAATTGCCTAAAAGGTAAGTGGAATTTTTATTTTGTTGACATCACAATGCATTAGTTTCTAGATGATATTTCATGCATTACTCCTACAGTCATAATTTCCACACTACAATGCATATGAGCTTGATTATTCATAATTTAAAACCTTATGTTGATTTTGTCATGATTATCCCTTTTAATACATCTAGTCATCAGAAATTAAACAATTTAACTCAAGATCATCTAAAATAAGATAATGGATGCAAAAGAAAAAATGCCACATTACTTGACAGCTTTAAAAGGCTTGCATCCCTGGTTAAAAGACCAAATAGATTAATTCTTTCCACTACATGAACACTCTACCTTACCTTTAAATGGCATGCTGCAATTCACATCGATGGTTATAAAACAAAAAATAAAGACATCAATAACTGACTATTGAATAAAGAATGCAGTTAAATACAGACCCATACCAGAACCAGTAAATACACTCGACTAAAGAATCTGATCATCATTGTGGTTAGATAAAAATGCATTTAAACACAGACACACCCATACATATCTGTATTTCTTCTGAAATTCAAAGCTACATAGTACCAATGTAATTCAGACTGCCATACCTTGGAGTAACCATTTAGGGTCCAGACATAGCCCAACTATCTCTGTGGCCATGCTAAATGCCAAATAGACATTCTGGGGAGAGGCATATGTTAATTAGCCATGTGCTTTCCCCCCAATATGCCTTAGGTAAGTAATTTATACAGCCAGATGATTCAGAACATCACTTGGCTACATGAACTATCAGTCACTCACATATGCTTGTGTTAATGAACACACCGAAAAGCCTGTGTTCACCCACAGAATCATGGCGAAAGACTCAACAACTAATCTAAAAAAAAAAAAAACAATGCTTTTCACACCCAGATCTCTTTCAACTATTGATACATCCTTTTACATTACCTAAACAAATAACATCATTATGGAAACTGAAACAAAATACCAAACTTCATGGAAACTGTAACAGATACCAAACTACTAGGAGTCATATTAGGCAATAACTTAAAATTTGACCTATATATTACCCAGGTCATCAAGAAAGCTCACCAAAAACTGGGCTTCTACTAAAACGTATCCATATTAAGCAATATTCAAGGCACCTTACTAAATAAATTTAAGACATTCGTTAACAAAATAGTTAGTATTACAGCTAATGCATCCTACCATAAGGACCACTGCTTAACACTGAAGAAACTCAACTGGCTAGAACTACCTAATCACCTTTCATTCACTCAGCTTCAAACTGACCACAAAATAATACACAAACCCCACACGTCCTTCTCTACAAAACATTCTCAAGCACTACTCCCCACTGTGTTGCCTTCACTCAGGTAATCACAGCCTACTAATTACTTCCAAATCCCATAATACATATGGAGTCTTTCTATACTTCTCCTGTGTCACCAGACAGTGGAACCCCCTGCCTGTCCCACTAAAACAGGACAGCTCTGCATCTAGCTTTAAGCACAACCTAAAACAGCACATAAACTCCTCTTGGCTTTGTTCTTGTTCACACCCTGACTAAATTTCTCTCACTTTCTTTCAGATCTCTAGACTAACACTAATCCCCAACTCTCCAGCTCTCCTATCCTGCCCTGTAAATAATGCAAATAAATCCTATATGCATTTACAGCTATATACTACTTCACATCACTCCTATGTAAATGAAATGTGTATACTGCTGTATATGTAAATGTAACCTGTTTATTGCATAACACTCCTACAGAAATCAAATTGTATTGACCTTTGTCTTGATTGTATTACCCATTTCCTGATTTTAAGACCTCACTGCTACTGTTAAGAAACTGAATATGGTGATGGGTTACCGAGGACCAACTACCCATCACTATAAGTCCAAATTCCTGTAGGCCTTGTGCTGGTAGGGGGTAGTTGTGACTTGTCGAATCTATAAAATAATATATATATAGTTTATGTAAATAATGTGTGTAAATGATAAGTGAATTTACTTTAAACCAAACTGCATTAGAGTATAACTGCCTGTCTTTAAGGAAGGTATGGCCTGGATGAATTAATGACTTAGAAGGTAGAAGTGTTTGTATTGAACAAAATACTGACATATTAAGAAAGGAATAAGCTGAGAGGGCACTCAGACTTACTAAGGGAAACATGGAGATAGAGCAGCAGTTCTGTGTGGTGGATATTTGTGTACAAAAGGAAGAGACCACAGAGAAAGAGAAAGTGAAGTTACCCTTACTAAAGGGAACTGAGAGATTGGCGCAATGACTCTGTGTGGTGGAGGTCTGTCTAGCAAAAAGACCAAAGAGAAGGCTTCAATTGTTAAAGGGTAGTATCTTTTACAAGAGACTGTCTTGCCAGCAAGAGTTGTTTAAGCTGCTGTATATTTTAAGTGAAAAACAACAAGCTGTTACATTAGTTGAAAGCCTTTGAATTTTAAGTTCTGTTATATGGAAGAAACTGATAATGGTTTGAAAGCTTGGTGTTTTGCTGCATTCCTTTCCACACAATATATTCTGCAGAGTATAGTGTTTGTTTCCTAAACTTGTGTGCAAGTGCCCATGCTGTAAGTTTACATGTACATATCTTCTACATGTGAGAACTTAAACTTCATTTTGTTTGTTCTCAAGCATGTCTCACATGAGGGAATGGCTTTAAAATAAGTACAGCACAATAACCTTGCAACTGCAAATAAGGAGATACTCCCAAGGCTTATACAAATATGCCTTAGCATATTAGACAGGTGATGTGCATGGTGAGGTTTAATGGCTATGGAATGATATTGTCTTGAGAATGTATGCAGTTGGTGGCCATGAATACACAATAAATGCATGCCTTTAGCACGTGATAGTCATGGTAACATGCAAGGGGTTTAGAGATGACTTGAGCTAGCACCAGTGTTCAATCACCACCAGTGACAAGAAATGTGACTGAGGAATTGCTGATTTCACCTGATGGTCATAGTTTCAACTGATAAATCGCTGGCAGCAGAACTGATGCTGATGCTCACCTGGGGTGTATGTGATAGAATACCTACAATTTTCATAGTCATACTTGCATTGCAAACATGATGGCCATGTGCTGACATCTTGCCTTGATGCACTACAAATGTGATGGTACTGTCATGTGCTGACATCTAGCCATGATGCACTACAAACATGATGGTACTTTCATGTGCTGACATCTAGCCATGATGCACTACAAACGTGATGGTACTGTCATGTGCTGACATCTAGCCATGATGCACTACAAACATGATGGCACTGTCATGTGCTGACATCTACCATGATGCACTACAAACATGATGGTACTGTCATGTGCTGACATCTAGCCATGAAGCTCTACAAACATGATGGTACTGTCATGCGCTGACATCTAGCCATGATGCACTACAAACATGATGGTACTGTCATGTGCTGACATCTAGCCATAATGCACTACAAACGTGAAGGTACTGTCATGTGCTGACATCTAGCCATGATGCACTACAAACGTGATGGTACTGTCAGGTGTTGACATCTAGCCATGATGCACTATAAACATTATGGTACTGTCTTGTGCTGACATCTATCCATGATGCACTACAAACATGATGGTACTGTCATGTGCTGACATCTAGCCATGATGCACTACAAACATGATGGTACTGTCTTGTGCTGACATCTACCATGATGCACTATAGACATGATGGTACTGTCATGTGCTGACATCTAGCCATGATGCGCTACAAACATGATGGTACTGTCATGTGCTGACATCTAGTCTTGCACTACAAACATGATGGCACTCTCATTTGCTGACATCTAGCCATAGTGTACTACAGGACATGATGCCCCTATTGCTCCTGCTGATGATGCTAAGCAAAACATGGTGCAAGTGACTAAATGTCACAGATATAGGTTTCTGCAACATACCTTGATTGTCACATCTCTTGCTTTGATTGACACTCTTGTGGGGTAAAAATGGCCATACAGACCTCAAGGGAGAGACAGTTCTACCTGTAATATATTATTTTTTTTCAATTAATATCAAAGAAAAATTGCAATAGAAGAATTATCCTAAATGATGACAATATCACGTGGGAAAATCTAACATCTAGCTTCCCAACCACCTCCATAAACATTCTCAAATTCTCACAACTTATTAAAACACCAAGAAGAAATGACAAAAATAACAACCAGGGCTTAATCCTTGACAGGATCCTGGTCTCAGAACCAAGTAAATATACCAAAACTGGCATTTTTCCTAACTCCTTAAGTAATTACCTACTGGCAAATACCTATCCATGTATTTCCCAATTAACCAAAGAGTACCATTATAAAACATCTCCTAATCTATCCCACTTCAACAAACAGATCTTTCTTGATTTGCTGAAATCCACAAACTGGTCTTAAAGTTAATTGCTTTAGAGGTTCACTTCTCAATATCCTTAATAGTGTTGCTCCTCTCTTTATAAAAGAACAAAGCACAACCATAGTCCTTGGCTATCCAAGCTAAGTAAATCAAAAATATCAGACAGGGACAAAGCATAGAAGGAATGGCTAAAGTACAAAACTAATATGTATCTACAAAAGCTTAGACAACTCCACAATAAAGATAAAAAAGCAGTCTTTCAAGACAGAAAACATTTCTATATCGACCTACAAATAGCACACAAAAACAATCCCCAAAACTAAGTGTGATCCCAATTCATACCCAGATAGAAACTCCTTATTAAACTGATAGTTTATTTAATACATATTTTATTGACAGCATTGCCAGCCTAAGAACTCCTCTCAACCAAACATCCTCACTGCATATGGTCAAAATTCTTTCCCTACTGAACCAACCAACAAAGTCTGTACTAATAATTCAAACTCATCATATCTTCCACCTAAGTCTAAGTCCCCTCAAGACTCCTCTGTATTCTTCCCAAATTTCATCCTACGGCCATTTCCCACAAATCTGATAAAAAACTTCTACATAGGCTTATACCTTGCTCATATTCAGCAGAATACCTAAGACTTGCCATCTTGTCAGCATTCTTATTAATAGATATATTACAGAAAATTATGACCCAATAATTTGGATAAAGTCATTCAATGTTCCTCTTCATAAAGCATGTAATTCCACTGAAGTATCCAACTATCATCCTATTGCTATCCTGTCACCCCATCCAAACTGTTAGAAAAGTGTGTTCATTTACAACTTCTTAATCATCTCCTCTCTAATAATATACTAACCTCAATGCAACATGGCTTTAGTCCAGCTCATAGTACAACTACATCCTTACTCTCTTTCATGAACATCATTAATAACACCAGGCATGCTGGCAACTATGTCTCCTACACTTTTTTAGTTCTGTCAAAAGCATTAAATATGGTTTATCATGCTAATCACTTACATCAACTCTCTGCTCTTGGTCTTTCATCCTCCTCTATAAACAAGGTCTACTAGCTAGTAGATAGTAATCAGTCAAATGGCAAGGCTTCCTCTCACCTTATCTTCCTATCAACATTGGCATTCCCCAAGGCTCTAATCTTTTTAATATCTTTATCAATAATCTCCATACCTCTTCATGCTAAAGCTCTTTAATTCAAAATGTTGATGACTGAACTATTATCTGAACTATTATCTACTCCTCAAACAATCTGACACTCTATAAACTAATTACACAAGAAGCCGTTTCCTCTATCAAATCTTGGTACTCAAATCATCAGTTATTACTTAACCAGCCACCCAAAAAACAAGCTTATACTCTTCATTCCCAAAATTCTGACTCTTGATAAAACCAAATGTAACTTCCACTCCCAAAATAATAGAAAAACTGAAGTATTTCCCCATACCAAATTCCTATGTGTGAAAATCAATGAAAACCTTAGATTTGATCTTCACATCTATAATAATATAAAAAAAAATCAGAAACTGGGGATACTCTGTAGGCACAAACATTACCTAACAAATCTATCAGAATTATTTTTGCAAACACCTACCTATTATCTGCACTCTTATATACAGCCCATATTCTCACCAATCTCAGTATCATTTTGAGATCTAATCTTGAATCTTGTTATAATAAAATAGACATGTTTGCGACTAATGCCACCTACCACACGTACCATTGTACCTCCCTCCAGTCTCTCAAATGACTAGAACTACCACACCCCCTTAATTAAAATTATCTACAAACTCAGTGCTTCCCGTGCACTCAGTTCTATACTTCAAAACTTTCTATCCACCAGATCCCTAAGATCTGAAGTCAAACACTCCTCTCATTATACAGACCAAATAAATCCAATGGGCAAAGTCTTTACTCCTACTTGGAGCAAACTTCCTATAAATCTCAGACTAAACTCTAAACTCCTACCCTTCAAACATGCCCTAAATGAATTTCTAACTAAAATGTGTAACTGTTCTTGTTCTTAACCTGGTTAATCATACATGCTTGTTCCACTATACAAACACTGTCTTCTCCCCCTCTAATAATCTTACAATCACCGTTTCTTATTTGCATCCACCTTTCTCTTACTTGCTTACAAACTCTTTTCTTGTATTTATTCTATCTATGACCATCTACCTTTCTGTCATGCTTACATTTTTAAATCTTCATTTCTGTCATATACTACTATACTGATCCTTCTCCTACCCCTATTTTCCATTAGTACCTTTATTTTCACTTCCTGTAATCCTGTCTCTTCACTGTCTTATTTTCTAAAATTACTCTGCTTCATTTGTAGCCACGTCATGTTACTCGACTGCTTATATTCTGTATTATGTTTAGCATTGCTCAATTATCAACCTGTATATTTGTCAGTAATAACTTATACCTTTATATCCATTAAGTGAAATCCCCTGTTTTACAAACATTGATACCTTTTTAGGCAATATGTATAACTAGCTACTTTGTATAGTTGTTTTAAGCAGTAGGCAAAATTAGCTACTTGTATAGTTTGTAGAATATGTGATATCTTCTTGTAAGTTTATACTGTAATGTACTTGGAGCTTTTCTCCCCAGGCTTCAACTGAAAATGGATTCTTGGCTTCAGATGGACTATATTGGTAAATAAATGAAACAAATAAATAATTAATTACTTTTAAATATAATCATATCAATTAAAATATTTTCATTATCTA
This sequence comes from Protopterus annectens, assembly GCF_019279795.1. Classification (NCBI taxonomy): domain Eukaryota; kingdom Metazoa; phylum Chordata; order Ceratodontiformes; family Protopteridae; genus Protopterus; species Protopterus annectens. Next base: position 1,069,609,703 of record NC_056735.1, on the reverse strand, counting down.
AACTGTCCGATATAGTCATATAAATAAGAAAATGTACAAATTTATGCTGTTGTCAAATACTACAGTAATGCAAAAAAGCTTCAAACTATTTACTATAATTTTTATGCTGTACTTAGTATTGATGTACAATCCAGTTATTTATATTGTAGACTAAAATGAAGCAATTCATGGAAGATGGCCAACTATTTCTGCACAAATTTCTTCCATGAAATAAAGAACGTCAACTATCTGATGAAGTTTGTAGCTTTAAAAGGCAATGCTAATTTTGTTGCTAAAGTTGCAGTTGTTTTTTCTTGAATATAGCAAATGAAAGAATTTTGAGAAGTGAGACAGGTCTTTCTTTTTCCATTTTATGGTAACATTTCTTTTTCTTTTGCAATTTGCAAAATGGACCATAAAAGATGATAAAATTTGCTCTTGAGATTAATCTGTTGGCATCCATGTCTTGAACACACTATAAGCCGCAGACCTGAACATAATCCTTTATATTGGTCCATCACATCACATTCAAAACAACTATGATTCTTAACTGACAACAGACCTGAGCTAAAAGTGAGGGTATTTTATTGTCAGTTGTAAACAAAATATAGAACACTGAATCAACAATCAAGCAATGTCAGAAGATTAGCTGTTGTACTTCTGTTTATGACTTTCACTGCATGGATGCCTCCAATTGTATAATTGTAGTGCTTGTGATTTAACTGCTCTCAAGTGCAGTGAGCTATACATATACTTTACATGACAATTCAAATATTTAGTATCTTCCTTTCTTACCATGTAGTGTGACTAGGATGTGCCAGGCTTTTGTAAAAATGCAGAGTATCTCTAGGAGTCCTGGCCACTGTTTCTTGTCCAGTTGTTATATATATGAGAAAGAGCCTATGAATAGACAACATGTTTCTCACTGGTCCTTTTCTAGTATCTTGTTCAGCAACAGCAAACATATATCTAGTCAAGCAAGACCCAAAGCTTTCTTTTTTTGGGCCATGGGAAAAAATGACTGAGTCAAAATAAGTATCTTACAAAAAAATCTGTATTTGTTGCAGCAGTGATGACCTTACCTTTTATGTCATTAAATGTAGTGTCATGAGACAGTACAGAAAAACACAATTTATGATTACAAAATAACTGGTGAAACCATAAAAAATGATAGCATCATTAAAGATGTAGGGTCAACTGTTGACAACAATTTAAACTTTTACTGGTCTAAAAGGAGAAAATCATTTAACTGTAAAGGTCATGTCTAGTCCCTCAAGGGTGATCACTGTACTACACTGCGCCACTTTATACTTCACTGACAGTACCAGTTATTAAATATAGTATTGTGGTTTGTAGCTTTTGAACACACCACCTGATAGAACTTGAAAAGGTACAACAATTTCTTACTCGAAAAAATATAGAGTTGAAAAACAGATTATTCAGAAAGACTTCAAGTGCAAAGGAAAGACTTAGCAATCAAATCCATTCCATCTCTGCTGCCCTTATTAAATCTCCTGCCATACCTCTCAACCTCTTACAGCAAGAACTCTAGACAAATTCCTAAAATAATAAGTGGACAAATGCCCCAAAATAGGGACAGATTTTAAATATTGCTCTTACAAAGTTAGAAAGTTGCCAGAAAAAATGTTTTGTGTTAGCATACATTTTCTGAAGGATATAAAGTCTGAAATTCAAATGTGTGTCATTATTTAGTGACTTCTTTTCTCAGTGATTTGCCAGAAAATAACAAACTTTATGAGGAACAGATTAAAAATATGAGGCAAAAATCTGACATTCTACAAAAATCTGGACAGTTGAGTGCTAAGTTTCCTGCTCTCATTACATCTCTATAATACAGATGGTATTTAAGCAATCTGCCAAGAAATTAACAATCTGTTAAAAGTAACATCCTCTGTAAAAAATGTATTGTTTTCGAACACTGGTTGCATGCCTGTTCTGAACCATGTCATCACACCTGGCACTGCAATGACATGAGATGTGCAAGTGCTTTGACATATGGCAATTTTATCATCCACTGTGTTCAATCATCCATTATAACAAACACACACACACTAACTAAAAGATCAGGCACCCAGGCAACAGTAACATTTAATGAACAAAGCTGTGTTCCTCAAAGATTAACGTCACTTGGCTGCCAGAAATTTGTCCATGAGTATTGTCTAAGCTCTTTATTCCTCTTGTAACTTACTTTGCATAAGACAAACGAAGGCAAGTCCATAATGGTTGCAGAGATATTTAACAGACATTAGAAATGTAAATAAGGCAAACCAAGTATCAATGAATTTTGAATTATAATATAATGGGTACCCAAAATATTTGTGGGTTTCTTTCATTATGTATCATTGCAACAATGTAAATTTGTATTTAAATAGTTCAGATAAATTATTAATGAACGAGACATGGTATATTTTTATATGAAACTTAATCACTAAAAGGATTAAACAATGTATTATGTATGAAACATATGATAAAATATTGAATAACTTTTTGTATGATGGATAAAGTATATTTGTTAGTAGAATGTTTAATGATATCATTATAAGTGGAGTTTTCTTATTGCTACCTCAAATGTTCTTGATATGCTCTCACCCTTTGCACAGGGTAAAAATGTATAAGATCTAATCAACAGCATATTCTTTGAGGAAATCCTTGTTTACTTCCTCACAGCTCCTGTAATACATCAGTCCATTGAATGGCAATGGGTAATATAGTACAGTTGGGTAATTTCGCATGAACTCATCCATTTGTAGTTGATTGGTCATTAGTTTGGATATGAGTGGTACTGACTTACATCAAGCACAATAATGTTTTCACAATTATCTAGTTAATATTTGGTGTTGATCATTGTTATGTCTGAAAATAGTGATGATTTGTGCCTTGTGTGTCAATTTTAGATCCACGTTGTACTTAAATTTGCATGCAGGGATTCTGTGCATACAGACACTCATACTTACAACTGTGTGTGTGTGTGTGTGTGTGTGTGTGTGTGTGTGTGAGCATGCATGGGTGCATGTGTGTTTACACTTTACATATACTGTATGGTCATGCTGCATAGCTGATATCCATTTTTGAATTTGACTCTCATAGTAATATACATTGCACAGGAATGCACATACTGACTTGTATATGTTCATCATATTGATCACTGATGCAGTAGCCTTAGCGATATGGGTTATATCCTGCCAAGAATATAACAGATGGCCAGCCTCCAAGGCTTTGTGGCACCTTCCACATGATCAAGCTGGTCCTTTGAAAAAAACTTCCATTTTCTAATAATTGTTTGTATCACTTTCTTCTTCAGGAAAGTTATTTTAATGCTGGCAGTTTTGTGTTTGAATGTACTGTCATGAGACTGTATAATATTTTTAAATAGGAGTGCTCTTTCTTTCTGCCAACTTAAGAGATGTTCAAAGTAACTGAAAAAACATTTTTTCCTTGGAGAAATTGTGTTTGTTTTTCATTTTAGGGTGGGCAACATGTTTTAAAATGGTTTTTATTTGCTTTTCTGTGAAAAAATGATTTTTAAGGCCTTTTAGTTACTGGTAACATGGTTGAGCCTTCTTACATCCAAAAAAAGAAAAAGTTATTCAAACAGCCTTTGCCAGCACAGTAGTCTAGAAATGTTCCTCAGTTGCAGGTGGATGACTCTGCTGTGGCCATTTCTTGTACCTCAAACCACTTATCTTTTACCCCAAGTGTAGCACCTGCAAGCAATATGGACTGGGGTTAGCCACATCCTCTGCAGCTGTTGGGGTCCCCTCTATGGAAGGGAGAGACACTCTTGTTGGTCCTGGAAGAGGGAACACTGAAGGTTCCCCTGTTGTGTCTGAACACTGTGCCCATTCTCTCGGAAGCTGCTTTTGCCATTGGTAACAGTTAGACCCATTCTTCCTGTCAAAAAGAAACAGAAAACTAAGCATGTATCTACTCCTGCTCAAATTTCATTAAACATGAGTGGTTTACTGGGTTTGGCTCAGGGTTTTAATTCAGGCTATTGATCCTTTTTGTACTGCAATTTTTGGTAAAAGAAAGAGGGATCCCATTTTTTTCTAAAGAGATTCAAGACTCTGAATTTGAATAGAAAGGTGAAGGGACTAATACAGCATTTTCTCCTCAGATTTTTGATTCAGACTCAGAGGAGAGCTAAGTTTTTGATTCTTTCTGTGGGGTTTCTCTTTCTTAGAGACTATTGCTAGAATGTGTCAGTATTTTCAATGGGAAAACACTGAGGTTTCGTCCCTCAGTAAATACTGAGTTGTTGCAGAAGGAATTTCCAGAACCTGCACCCATTCCTCCAATTCTGCCTGCTTTAAAGGATGTGTGTGTTTATGCCTGTAATTTTCCTGATAGTCACCCATCTGCCCCTAGAAAGGCAGATAGGATATATAAAGTTCCTCAGTCTTTTAAGTTTGTACACACTGTTCTCAAACCTGACCCAGTGGCTATAGCTTTAGTTGATCCCACTGCTGCTAAACACTTAGTTAATTCATATTCATTCTGGTAAGAATGGGAAAAGGTATTGATTAGTATGGGGGGAAGTATATATTTCTGTAACTTTGTCTTTCAGAATTTTGAATTGCCAAGCTCATATGTTAAAGTTTGTTCTGACTAATTGTGGAAGTATGAGAAATGTTTTATCTGCAGTTTCTTCTATTACACAGGTCGCTGCTCATTGCTTATACTGTGTGTATGACTTTGTTGATACTTCTTTCAGGGCTAGGGCCACTGGTACTGTTTTGAGGCTGTTTACATGGCTGCATTCTCACAAACTTCTAGATGAAGTTAAAATGTAAATTTGCAACACATACCCCTTTTAGAACCCACCACTGTGTAGCACTGAAAAAGCATAAATTGGTTAGAAATGCCACATCAACTAATATATACACAACTTCTTACCACCTATAAAATTATCCAGCATTCATCTGTCTATCCAGCACTAAAAAATATTCTACACAACTATTTTCCCAGCCAGTCATTGCACTCCAGTAACCAAAAAGTTCTGTCTGTCTGTTAGACTGAGAGTTTTTACCTAAAAGTAGTTGTTATGCTTAAGGTAGAATAACAGGCCAGAAAATATAGAGTCAGACTTTTGATTTCATTTGTGAATTCAGTTTCAGGGAAAGACAGTTCATTAAAAGGGAAATGATAGCCTTGCTGGCTAAGCATGAGATGTGCAGAAATAGCTTTTCACAAGGGAAAGCTACAGAATGTTCCTTTCTCAAGGGAAGATAAGTGTACTTAAATGGAATGCTAAATAAAGAATAGACTGTTAAGCACTGTCAGACACCTGCAAGGCAAGGCCTGGGAACCAATCTAGGTTGAAGAGATGGATATGGCTCCCAGAGGAAAGTTACTGAACTGAAGTAATATAATATGTGTGTTTAGGACAGAGAAGTTAGTTGATGTCTGATACAAGACTTACTCAGATATCGTTATTGAAATACTTTTGTGCTTTCAATTATTCGATATATCATGCTGATATATACCATTTGAATATGCTGCTATGATATTTATATCTGCTGCTATTATATTATATGTTACTCACTACAATAAACTATTATTAAACAATCATTGGCAACAAAACTGTGATTTCTTACAATGTCTACAAACCTAGAAAATCTGCTGGGCATTGTCTGTACTTCTACAAGGCTGCTAAGGCCCGGAACTCCTTACCTGTATCCATCAAGTCTATATCCTCCCTCCCATCTTTCAAAATCACTCTAAAAGACTTCCTAGCTAAAATCTGGCTTTTTTCTTGCTCAGTACCAGGATAAACTATATCCCTAAATGTGAATAAGTACCTTTTCATTCCTTGTACCTCCTTACTCTCCCTTCTTCACTTATTTCTTTACTGCTATCAAATTATCTTCTCTGATATTCTCTCTAAATATATCACAAGCCTGCTATTTCCTCACTTCTTATTGCAACTGATATTTGTATTACACTAACTTACCTTTAATTTCTCTACAAACTCTCTAAAATTTCTCTAAATATTAAATGATTCACCAATGTTTTTATATTATGTATAATTTGTTATAATTATTAAAACTGCAGATGTTTATGTTTTATTTTTGAAGACTGTAAAATTATTGTTTGAAAATGTTTCGTAATAAATTGGAGCTTTTTTTCCCCAGGCCTCCACTAAAAATGGTGCTCTACCCAGTTGAACTTTCCTGGTAATTAAATGTCTATTATAAATAAATAGGTTAAAAATGAGACTTTAATACTTAAGAGAGACTAACCCCCAGATTTGCTAATCTTCCGTGCAAGACTAGCTTAGTCCTGCATGGAAGCGACCATTTAGGAGCAGGACAGCAGCACGCCATGCACATTAATAAGGTGTGCTGCCCAAGCTCCTAGGCTTACACGGAGCATGTAAGAGTGCAGGGGGCATGTCTGAGAACAGAGCTCTCAGAATAAGCATGCCCCCACAATGTAGAACAGCAGAAAGGGGTAAGAAATGAGTGAGACCATTCATAGGTGTCCTCATATGCCCAACAACTGTCCCCCATGTGTACAACAGCAACAGTACATATACATAAAATGAAGAAACGCTTTTATTTTTTTTTTTAATCCAAGTGAAGCTAACCATAGGTGTGCGAGTGTGCTCATCGCTTAACAACTGTTAAAGCAGCTTAAAAGGCTGAAGAGGATAACAAAGAAGATATATGCAAATGAAGCAGCAAAGCAATAGGGTAGTGGGCAGAGCATTCACCTAATGAGCAGGCATTCCTGGTTCGAATCCCACTGCAGCACAATCTATTTTACATGGCAAAGCATGTTATAACCAATATTTTTGTTGCAAAACCCACCAAATAACATATATTTATCAACTGGAGTACTGCAGGAAATGCACATGTGAAGTGTCAGTGTCATAATGAATAAAGCACTAGTAAGCAGGTTTAAGCACAAATAAGCAGTAGTAAGCATATTTAAGCACTAGTAAGCATGTTTAAGTGTGTTTGTGTGGGGATAAGCACTGCCTACACAGATTAAGCAATTTGGAAGCTAACTGAGTATAAGAAACTGTAACCCGAAGTTAGCAGTGCTTACCTCCACGCAAACATACACAAACCTGCTTATAACTGCTTTAAAGTGCCTTAATCACTCTGTATCCAATGGCCTGTGTTCTGTCCAGCAACAAAGTAAACAGCCTCTTCAAGGTTTAAACCCAGGACCCTGTACACTACAATCACAGTAGTTAACCACTAAGCCATCATAGCAGTATATAAGACTGAGGTTTCAACAAACAAATCCTCATCATAGGAAAATCAAACTGAACATGTAAAAGGAATCTATGTACTGTGTGATGTTGTATATCCTGCTACATAACATACATATGTGAACTGGAGTACTGCGGTAAGGATAGATGTGAGGTGTTATTGTAATAAAGTGTTGAAGTCCCCAGGACCCCATACAGTGTATGTACACATGAATTACAGATAACAGACACATACATAACATGTAACGAATAATAAATCAATGTCAAACAGAAAACATAATGCAAATTAAATATTAAGCAATTCTAAGAATTGCACAGCTCAGCTGGTGTAAGCAATGTGTAGGCTGGCTAACTCAATCTGCCCAGTGGTATACCCCTTTAAGCAATACCAACATTAGGTAAGCAGGTGTGCCCATAACTTAGCCTTTTCAAAACCATCCAATCACTGAATAGTGCAGAAAATTAGGCGTATTTAAATCCCACAGGCGCAAATACTTCCCATAACTGGTTGCAGCACCCTACTGTAGGCAGAATGGCTGGAGTTAGGGAAAGCACTCGATTTTGACCGCAGCTCTGGGGCATCCAGGAGTCCAGATTCATAGTATGGCCCCTGGTAAAACACCATGACCAGAGACTACTGCAGGGCCAGTACCAGGGCTCTCAGTATAAAGTGGAGGCCTGGGACAGTCTCGCCCATGATCTCACCAGTGCCACTGGTATCCCCTGGACTGGTGAGCAGGTCAAGCATCACCATGCTGACCTGAAGTGGCAGAGGGGGGAATCTCTTGGAGCAGTGGATCCAAGAATCAAGGCAGATGGCTGATGCCCCAGCACTAAGTACTCATTCTACTATGTAGATAATGATTGCCTAGCTTGTGTATACTATAGATAGGTAATGGCTAAGTATCACTGTATTTCTCTGACAGCTGCAGATGAAAGGGCTGTGAAATAGCAAGCCCATGCTGCTAGGCTGCAAAGGCTGCATCATGAGGCAGATTAGTAATAATCTTGCATGTGCTGTCACAACAAATAAATGTAACAGTTCTAGAAAGTGTTGCACCAGTATAAAAATCTATTGTGTATGGTATGTACTGAATAAACTAGACAATATGGCAGGATGACTGTCATATAGGTTGTGTGTAAATAAAGGTGTAATATCTTGTGAATGAAAGTATAACCCCTGGAGTGCTTGTGTACATTCTGCTTTCATATGTTGTTGTAGTGCTGCATTCTATAAATAGCACTGTTGTATTAAGCAGTGTTACCCACACTGTTGAAAGCAGATAAAATGTGTAGGAAGTTCAGTATAACAATGTTGGAAGTCCCAATAGGTCAGTCATATTGTAGAACTGAGGGAGACTTAGAAAACATTGGAATGCTCCATACCAATTCCCTGATAGCACAGTGTACTGTGATGTCAACTGTAAAGTTTTACCACACACAGCAGGGGGTTGAATCCCGGGAGTGTTAGTAAGTTGTATGCATAATCATACCCCACAACTGTACAGAGTTTGTGAGAAGGTTCAGATAGAAATCTGTATGCATAATTAGACCCAACAACTGTACAGAATTTGCTAGAATGTTCAGATAGTAAGCTGTAAGCATAATCATAACCATCAACTGTACAGACTGTGGCAGAATGTTCAGGTAGTAAGCTGTATACATAGTCATACCCCTCAACTGTTCTGATCTGTCCAGCATGTCCAGATAAATGGCCCAAATCTGCTACCCGGTAACCTGTTCCCCTGACAAATCTGTGTGATGATCCAAGAAATGTAGGCAGCTTTTACTGACATATAACTGATAGTCAGACCTGTGCATAGTCAGAGAATGTATATGAAAACAAACCTGTTATTGTAGCATCTCACCCAATGTGTATGACAGCAATTCTCAAAATATGTCACATTAATACCTGCATCCTGTCAAGCCTTGACCAGAGTGTGTGCAATAACAGAATGTTAGGTATGTGCATAACATCAACATGGAATCTGGGAGTATGTGTAGAATTTGTCAGGAAGTATTAACAAAGATTTTCTCCACAGCTATAACAGGTAAGAGGTGTAGACTGTATGTACAACACACTTCACTTATATACTTGTCTACAAACATGGAATCTGGGAGTATGTGTAGAAATTGTTAGGTAGTGTTAACAATGATTTTCTCAACAGCTATACCAGATAAGAGGTGTAGACTGTAGGTACAACACAGTTCACTTTGTCTGCAAGCATGAACAAGCGGCATGTGTAGAAATCGTCAGGTAGTATTAATGATTTTCTCAACAGTTGTACCAGGTAAGGGATGTAGACTGTAGGTACAACACAGTTCACTTACATACTTGTCTACAAGCATGGAATCTGGGAGTATGTGTAGGAATCATCAGGTAGTGTTAATGATTTTCTCAACAGCTATAACAGGTAAGAGGTGTAGATTATACATAAGAAACAGTCCACGTGTATACTAATCTACAAACATACCATTGTACAAAGTAAGGACATTGGGTAGCGTAATAATACATGGAAGGGACAGATCACTGCAGTGACAAAGAAAGTTGTGAAAACTACAGGTATATATTAGTTCTTAATTGACCTCTCTCACTCACCCCCACCATTAATGACACACCTCAATGGGTACGTGTACACTCCAGTCTTTTGTTGGGACATATGTCCTATTGGTTTATAAATATTCACATTTGGTTCTATGCATGTGCCATGTTAAAATACTCCCATATTGGTGGCCTGTTGCCATCAATGAAACCTGCATGCTGCTGTAATGGCCACTGTTGTCCCATATATGCATGTGTTCTGCTCGCTCTGCAACTGTTGTAAATCTGGTGTCTTGGGTTAATGGGAATACCTATGCATGCTGTTATGACTAATCCTGAATGCTGTTGACTATTACTAACTGATATCCTTCTTAAAACTGCAACACCATAGCTCGTATGAGAAGGCTGGTCCCAGTGGACACACCTGTCCCACCTCAGCTGGCCATGGCACCGGGCACCAGCACATCTGGGGCCCAGCCTGGGACCTCCTCCTCTGTTGGCCCTGCACCACATTTGGGTGGAACCACCACAGAGGATGGGGCTCACCCTCCCTGGGAGCAGGGACAGAGAGGTACTTGTCACCCACCGTCAGGTCTGGTCCGTGGTGCATAGTGAGTTCGACAAGGAGATTTGAGACCAGCTATGCCAGCTTGAGGGCTGTGTTGTGCAATTAGAGGGTGAGCCTGCCCCTCTGACCCAGCCCCCAGCACAGCAACCTTTGGGGCCGTGAAGGTGCAGTGGTGACTGCCCATAGGTGGGGACCTCAGTCCCACTGTTTCCATTTGGGGGCTCATGGGCTTGCGACTTCCAAACACCCCTTCCCGTCCAAGGTATTTACCCCCCACATGTGTCCTATACTGCCCCTGTATGCATCTTGTCTTGTCTGTTAACCTATCCAACCTACCTCCCCAAATATACCTACTACCCCTCCCCAACATCCCACTCTCACCTGAAAAAAAAAAGGGCAATCTGTTCACACAAAAAAATCTCGCCCCATACATAGCTGTCCATTTTGCACACATGTCCACTGGACACATGTAATCCAGTCTAATTGGCATCACAATTAATTATTGTTGTCCTCACCCCCACCCAGGGGTTTGAGTGTCCAAATCTACATCCAAATTCAGTGTATATGCACAGCTGCTGCTGTAGAAGAAATGGGCAACTATGGACCTTCCCTACACCCTTTCTGCACATCCCTGGCTATTTTCCCTACTGTCTTTCCCTCTTTGTGCCCCTTTTTTCACTACTTTCCTATCAACCATTTTTCTTTTCTTTTAAAGAAATAAGAGCGGGGGTAAGCGGGAGTAAGCACTTTTAAGCAGCAGTAAGTGAGTTTAAGCCTGTTTGCGTGGGGGTAAGCACTGCCTACACACATTAAGCAATTTAGAAGCTGAGTGTAAGAAACTGCAACCGGAAGTTAGCAGTGCTTACCTCCGTGCAAACCCACGCAAACCCGCTTACAACTGTTTTAAAGTGTCTTAATCACTCTGTATTCAATGGCCTGCATTCTGCCCAGGAACAAAATAAACAGCCTCTGCAAGGTTCAAACCCAGGACCATGCACACAATAGCCAAAGTGATTTACCACTAAGCCATGTCAAATATACATAACCCTGATGTTTTCAGAAACATATCATCCAGCACAGTCATACAACAGTACAGAGAATGTAATCCAACATTTAGATGTATGTGTGTGTGTAAATATATTAATATCTAAACAGATACAACATATCTATCTATATATATATATATATATATATATATATATATATATATATATATTTATATATATTTTTAGAAATCTATACATATATATATATATATATATATATATATAGATATCTATGAACATATATCCATGCAAATGTCTACATCATCACATATATATGTCTACACCTTTATGTCTACATATACACAGCAAGGTACATATATGTAAGCAGATATATATCTATGAAGGTTTATACAGACATAGTTATATATATGTAAGCCAATATATATATATATCTATATAGGTATATGTGGCCATACATCTGTAGATAGTAATGGTAGATTAACAAAAGCAAATATGTCCACATGCACCGTTAATGGGGTTGAGAAGCCCCAAACAATATACATCTTGTGCGAATAGGCATACCCCCCCAACAGCCAAACATGTTCGCCCTGCAATACACTACCAAGTATTGCAGATCCCATAACCAGGACTTGACATGACATGGGCAAAAGATGTTAACAGTACTACATCCCACCTGTATGATGTCAGGCTGGTATTGGTAACATATCATGCAGTACAGTCTGGCTTCCATTGGAAATGTAAAATGTGTAAGCTAGAAACATCCCCAGGATACATATACACAGACACATATATGCAGCTACAGATATACATATATATATATATATATATATATATATATATATATATATATATATATATATATATATATATATATATATATGTGTGTGTGTGTGTGTGTGTGACTACACATACACACATACACAGATATGTACAGTAAGATACATATGTAGGAGGTGCACAAAATATGGAACAGCCACTATGCCTACAGTTCACACCTGAACAACTGGACACTGTATGGGCCACCCATACAAATGATAATCATTGCCTGCAACATACACCCCCAGAGAGGTCATAGGAAAAAAAAACACCACACACAGGTTTGCAGAAATGGAAACCCTTTATTTGTGTACTATTACAGTTCTATATGCCATGCCATATAGCTGTTCAGACACTGACATCCATATAAACAGAGTAATGCAGCTGTGAAACAGTTATACCAATGCAGTAGTCTGGAAATGTTCACAACTGTTGCTGTCCAGGCCAAGCTCTTCAAATTGTACAATAGTAAAGACAGACTGGGCCACAGGATACCAAACAATCAACAGTATGTAATACAGGTGTATAGTTCAGCAGCCTCTATCTACACTCTGTACAAAAGCACTAGGTGGTAAAGACTTCAGATGACCAAATGGAATGTAACTGTTACATAACAAGGCATAACTGACACCATCACAAGCACACTGACAAACATAACAGTCTGTATGGCAGGAGGCAGTAGGCCTGCATTAACCCAATTTATGTAAGTAATGTAAATATAGGTGAAGTATACAGTATTGTACATCCAGGTACCTTAAGGCAGCTCACCCCTGATACCCCCACATTTTGTAACATCCTAGGTCATTTATGGTGATCCCCCCCACCTAGACTCCATACTACAGGGCCATATACCACTGTTACATAAACTGGCCTCTGGAGTGCATAATGACACAAGTATTGTGTAGGTGAAGCCCACACATATATGGCCCCAGCCCCACTGTATGTGTGGGGGATACAACAGAAGTCGACTGATGGCAGCAATGGCAGTGTGATATACTCACAGCCCACTACAGAACAACTCCTTACAGCATGTCATATGTGCAAAGCTTGGTATGTAGGTGGAGGACAGAGGCTTGAACACAGGCACATATGGGAAAACTGTTGCCATAAACTAAGCAAGTCACTGGTGTTACAGGATAGTCTGCAACATACCCTTAGTCAGGGAATTGAGGTTATAAACATAAATGGATGCAGCCATGTACTTATAGCACTCAACACACACATTGCCAGTAAAGGACTTGTGTGGTGGACAGACAAAATATGATAGGTACACCTCTGGCCACCAAGAGGATAGGCCCACAGTTGAGAGCTATGCAGACATACTGCATTCCAAGGTAAACTAGTATGTACACACACACCCTGCAACACCAATACTATAAAAAGCATAACACAACTCTACTCACACTCTGTCTGTAGTTCCTGATCCTCCTACATATATGTGGCTGCCCTAAGTGTGCCGGTTCTCCTGTAAGAAGTATTGCTACCTGCTGTCTGTAACACTGATGCCCACACACAGGAAGGATGTCCATCACACAGGAAAGGTAAAGGCACCATGCCCACATGATGGGATTTATAGTAGGTGGTTTCCATGACAGTGGTAATTGGAAGTACTACACAGCAAGCTGCATGCAGTTAGCAAGTGTAGGACACTGATTGGTGTAGAGCCCATCACCTGATCAAGTGTATCTCCTACTAAAGCCAGGCTGCAATCTACTCAAAGCAGCTCACTCCATTCACTGGAGAGAGAGAGAGAGAGAATGCAAAAGCGAAAGCAGGAAAAAAAATACAGCTCTGCAAACTAACAGCTGAAGCCGCAGGTATTTAGGCAGCTGCCAGTCATAAAGACATCATTCCCACAACAGATATGTGAAGTATATGTACATGTATTAGAATGTAGTACCTGGTCCATCATAATGGGATAGATGATGTGGAATGAGTTATATATGCCATCAGGTGTTGTTGTGATGATGTTCAACTGAACTGCTATGGACAATAGTGTCTGTCCCTGTGGGTAGTGGCCCATAGCTGTTAACTGTGCAGGTCAGCACTGACAGGCAAGATGTAAGCCATCATAGTGTGTGTTATGTAATAGGAATTATGTGTATGATGTGGCCAATAGCTGGTGGTTGAAGTAATGCCATTATGATGGACATGTGGAAACAATCGCTGACCACTGGCAGGATACTCAGGTGAATCTGTAATGTAGCATGACAGAATGCCATAGGTGTGTAATAGGGTTACCTGCAAACAGGTCCCACATATACCCCACTAATGTCAGGCCATGTCCATATGTTGCACCTGTCTGTGTTGTAGCAAGGCAGAACAGTGCAACTGTGCAGGAAGGTGTTGTGAGATTGTGGAGCCCCCACATATAGGTATGCATATGTGTACATATGACACATATATAATATATAAGGATATATATGTATATCAGCATGTATGTCCAGAAATATACATATACCCATGTGTAGACATTTATATGTGCACATATATATAAAATGACATATATCTACATATATATATATATATATACCTATATGCACATGTCTACATATTTACAAACACACACACAAACATATGTATGTCAAGACATGTCCCCTATATCACTACCACAGTAATGTGTGCTATGCGTGAGGCAGCAGCACACATATCAATACACACAGATATCTACAGCTGGCAGTGTGTGCACCATGGACAGGTATGTCACATGTTAGTCCCTTCCTGGCACCACATTTCCCTCGTCTGTGAAGTATGCAATGGGAATATGGAGAAGTATGGCAGGTACACATGTGGAGGTGGTCAGGATTGTTAGATATAGAGCACAGTCTACAGGGGTGGTATGTGACACATGTGGTGGGTAAACACCGTGGATGGTGTGTGTAGTCTGTGATGTGAATGACCCATGGTCCCCAATATGGCCACAATGGGAACAAGCCTCCCACCAACTGCCACACACAACAGCAGTCCATGCCCTGAAGGTACCTGGTTTGGAGGCTGAGCAGGGGGAGCATGTCGGCCATGTGAATGTGTACTGGGTGCCTCA
This sequence comes from Protopterus annectens, assembly GCF_019279795.1. NCBI lineage: Eukaryota > Metazoa > Chordata > Ceratodontiformes > Protopteridae > Protopterus > Protopterus annectens. The sequence goes on along the minus strand of NC_056735.1, from coordinate 1,069,594,505 downwards.
AACTGATGTAGCACATCCCTCATGCGTCTGTGGAGGCTGGTATGAAACAGACCCTAGACCTGAGCTCAGGGGACAGGAACATGTTGGTGTGTGCCCTGGTGGGGACAAAATCCCCCGGGTGGTTCCACCTGATGGTATTGCTGTAACAGTATACAAGGAGGCCCCAGGTTGGCACAGACATGTCATGTGGCCAGGTATCATGGGCAGATGGGTGTGGAGAGGTGGATCAGCTGGCCAATAGAACATATACATGTTATTGTGTCACTTCTATAGAACATTTGTTGGTAGTAATAGTCTACACAATCCTGGTACATGTCCAACAACATGCATAGATATCCCCAGTAACACAGACTGTCAGATGTGCAGCAATCTCAGAGCAGCCATACCACTGACATATATGTAACAAGTGCCCCTGACAATAGCATGCAGATGAATAGTCTGTAACAGGTCAGCAATGATAGTGTCCACACAGGGGACATGGCTACAATCACATAGCAGAATGTGTGGTACAATACAAAATCTGTACAAATGGTACATAAGCTGTAGCCATACCTAATGAGCTGTGTGTACAGTCTGTTGAAGCTGATATGATGAGGGTGTCAGATGTGTATTACGAACTGTGGTAACCTTGACATAAGAGTTGCTCAGGCCTGTTTCCATCTTTATGTCTTTCAGGCAAGATGTCATATGGCAGGTTATCCATGTATTCAGCGGATGAAAATGAGGTCATCATCAACCACCTGGTACAGCACTACCAGGTGCTCTTTGGCAGGACAGCCCATGAGCAGCAGGAGTGGACAGCCCTGTGGAATGATCTAGTTCACAGGGTCAATGATGTCGGCCTGCATAACTGCAGTTATGAGCAGGTCTGGCATCATTGCAGTGACCTGCTTCGCAATGCCCATCGGTGTGCTGCTGCAATATGGGAGGATCACCTCGCCACAGGGGGGCTATGCCATCCATCCCCGCAGACACGAGTGGAGGAGCTCCTGACCAGCCTTGTGGCACCTGCCCATCCGGAACACCAACAACCACTGCACCCCATCATGGAGGTGGGTGTCACCCACACACCAGCCAAGGAGTGTGCAGTTAAGTACACAGGGCACATCAGTAGACCACTGTTGTATAAATATCCACAGTGGTACAGGTAGATCATGCATATCTGACATGTCATAGATATACTGTGTTGCTGAATTGTAGTGATAAACAGGTGTGGCCACTGACATTGCATCTCTCACCCTCTTATCTAGGTCCCTCCAGGATAACAACAAGGCAGCAGCCTGTAGCTGGTGAGTATGTCTTATGTAGATACATGCCAACACACCGGGCATGTAATGGTGATGGTATATTCCATGCACACATCTAACACACATATCCTGAATGCATGCTGTACATATGCATGTAATGTTACTGTGAAATGCACGGTCTCACAGGGGCAACCATGATGGGGTATTGACAACTAAAATCCTCTCATTGCAGAATGTGTCCACAGAGAGTAACATACTGTTGGTAGACATGGCCTACAGTAGCGACATGTTCTGTACAACACCCATATACAGTGCAACACTGGTGTATATACCTGTAGGACAATGCCAACTGCTGCCAAGATACACTATGGCATAAGGCATTAGAGTAGACCACATTATCAGCTGGGTGTAGGCTGCAACATGTGGTGTTCAGTGTATAGGACACTGCAAAGTGACACAAATATGTAGGGCTTACCTGTCATGCATCTGCAAAATAGCTGAGGAAGGGGGGATCTTAGCATGACACACCAGTGCACTTCAGCGTGGATCCTAAGGATGGTAGGAATGGCTCTATCTGTGGATGCCCCATGGTCCCCAATATGTCCACAATGGGAACAAGCCTCTTACACACACACACATATACACACATCTGTCATGTCTGGGAGTAGACCCCACCTAACTAGTTTATTACACTACAGCACTATACAGTTATAGTGCATGCCACTGAGATTACTGGATTACTTCTTTCCCAAAGGTGCATATCACATTGGATGACATCAGCAGGTTTGGCAGTAGGACATTCAAATTGTAGGTTGTGTGGCTAGGCTAAAATGCATTGCTTCCTACACAGACATTGACACACACACAAAACATCCATAACCGACATGTGTGGGTATTGAATCCCTAATAGAAGTATATATCACACTACAGCATAGAGCTGTTGTAGGATACACTACAGGGATTACTGGAGAGCTCCTTTCCCAAAGGTGTATTCCACAATGAATGACATCAGCAGGATTTCCAAAGTAGGGCATTTGAAATGTACTGAGTGTGACTAGCCTAAAATGCATTGCTCCCTACACAGACACTGAAACACATACAAAACATCCAGAACTGCCATGGGTGGCAATAGAACCCTACCAGAGTTCTATATTACACTACAGCAGTACACAGTGACAGGACGTGCTACAGAGATTAGTGGGCTACAATTTTCCCAGAGGTGTATTTCTAGGTGGATGACATCAGCAGCCTTGCCAAAGTTGAGCATTTGAATTGTAGGGAGTGTGACTACCCTAAAAAGCATTGCTCTTGACTTAGCAAGGCACACACACAAACTTGTCAAGTCTGGGATTAGAGCAGCTACATAACTACTTTATCAGACTACAGCAGTATGCAGTTGCAGGACGTGCCACAGAGATTACTGGGCTACAACTCTCTCAAAGGTGTATTTCACAGTGGATGACCTCAGCAGGCTTGTCATCGTAGGGCTCTGGGGAGGGCAGTGTGTGTGCATAGGCCATAACCCATTCATCTAGAGGTTGACACGCCACATGCGGGCACACACAGGGTCATATTTCACAGGTACATGTATACAGCTGCTAGATGACTACTTCCTTGTACTGTCATGTTGCACAGCTGGCACATGCACCTCATAGTCTGTAATGCTGACAGATACTGGTGGCTAGTATCTGCAGTGAGTGACATCTGACACTCATGTGGTTGGGGCCCTTTGGCTGTGTGCTGGGAGGTACAGGCCTGAATGGATCCTTGTCACTGTCACCCTCTTCCACACATCTATGTATGTCTACCTTTGGCTTATTATAGTGTGTTGTCCTTACATATATGTCTGTATTCCTATCCACTGTGTGTGCAAGGCATGAGTGGTGCATAATGACGAGTGTCAGCACTAACAACTGCGACTGCCAGATATGTCTGGTCCACTGGTGTTTGCAGACATAGCCTTCATGTGTTTAGTATGTGAGCATGCCCAGTATGATCTCTCAGTATGTTGTTGACTGACATTGCCTTCATGTCTCTGTGTGTGAGCATTCCCAGTATGCCCATCTGTAGTTAATGTGTGGATTGAGTCCAGGTAGTTTGTACTGCAGTGCTGACCTTTGTGTTGTACACCGACAGGTGGCATGCTGTTTCTGCAGGGTATCCATCAAGCATTTGGCATTGACTGTTCCTACATTTCTGCATAGGATGGGGGGGCTCACCTGACTATTTCTACATTTCTACACAGGATGGGGGGGGCACACCTGACTGTTCTTACATTTCTACATGGGGGGGCACAGCTGTCTATTTCTACATTTCTACACAGGGTTGGGGGTCACACCTGTTATTACATTACTATGTGGATGGGGGCTCACCTGACTATTTCTACATTTCTACACAGGATGGGGGGCACGCCTGACTGTTTTTACATAACTACATGGGGGGCATAACTGTCTATTTCTATATTTCTAGTCAGGGTTGGGGGGCACACCTGACTGTTATTAAATTACTACGTAGGATGGAGGGAGGCACACCTGTCTATTTCCTACATTTCTACACAGGATTGGGGGGGCACACCTGACAGTTACTACATTACTACGTAGGATGGGGGGCACACCTGACACTTGTACACATTTGCTATGACTGTACTGGTATGTCAGGTACTGCATTTCATTCTGTATTCTTACCTATCATGCTGACTAGAGGCAAACCAGTGTACTACAGATCATAGCTTTGGATGTCCTACATATTAGTGTCTGACTTCCTACCCTTCAAAACTAACATCTCACTGCCTGACCTCCTGTAGTCTGTCTGTGTAGGCCTGGGGGAGGTTAACCATAGCCATCATTCAGGAGCCATAGCACAGGCTCTGTTTGGGTTTGTCAACACCTGTCCTGCTGGTTGAGACTGCTGTTGGGTATATGAACTGCCCTGACTGGCATGTGTGGGTCATATGGACACACATATTCCTCAGCACATTTCCTACAGTGGATTTTGTCACCCTGTGTAGTACTGGCTCCTATGGTGACTCCAGTATGTGTTACAGATGTCATGGTGCAATTATGGGTGTATCTTTGGTACAGCTGCATCAGATGCCATATGTGGGAATCGTCATAGCTTCCAGGGAAGCCAGCACACACATTTATTATAATGCCCTGGTCATCACATATGACCTGGCAGTTGACGGAGGGGATGTCCCTGCGGTTGACATAGGCCCTACCCTGATCACCAGGTGGCGCTTCGATGCATATGTGTGTGCAGTCTATATCACCCACTACCTCAGGGTATTCAGCTATTTGGTGGAAGAGATGCATATTACTGGCCAACACCTCATGGGTGTTGAGGAAATATACTTGCTCATTGGCATGTTCTGACATGGCATCCAGGAACTGGTGGAATACTCTGGATGCTGATGCCTATGAGATCTGCACAATATCCCCAGTTGAGCTTTGGGAGGTACTTGTGGCTAGTATTCCTAGGCTACACATACCTTGGTATCCACTGGGATGGGTTCCCCTCGGTCAGTCTGGTGTGTCAGGTGTGGCCAGCACAGCTCAATAATTTGCTGCAGGAGGTTTCTGTCCACCCTATAGCACTCCACTATTGCCAGCTCATGTAGCCCCTTGTAGGTTACCCTGGGTCTGTACACTCTTCTCCATCTCCTCACTGTGGGTTGATCAGCAGCATTCACATCCTCACCACCCTCAGCCTCTTGCACATGTTGCTCTATGTTGCCTTCTGCAGCCCTTCTCATTTTCTAGGTTTGTTTGTTAAAAATTCCCCGCTTGTATACACCGGTGGTGTAGAGTGTGGGAAAACCAGAGGAGAATGTGTTTGCATAGTTTATAGTAGTGTTCTGGGCTTGGCTGGTCTGCTGTCTGTGTAATTGGATGATTCTGATACATTTCACCTACCAGCTAAGCTAGTTCTCCTTGATTACCTTCCTACTGCTATTTTCCCTTCCCATTGCCTTCCTGTTTAAGCCCGGGGATGCGCCACACAAACACAGTGCTCAAATGTGCACACTGCTGCTATTTCTTGGTTTAACTTCTTTTTTCTTCCTGTACAACCCGGTGTGCAGCATGCACACCCACTTAGGCTTTGTAAAGTGTGCTAGGCAAGTTTAGACACACTACCAAGCTTAGCTGTGCTAAGCTAGGAGCAAACCCGAGCCACAGGGCTCCAATCCACTTACAGTATGCCTGACACACACCACCCATGATGTCAAATAACTCCTAGACTTGCACCAATCTATTCCTACTCTTACACTGTTGGGACCTGACTCACATGCTGGGGAAAACTGGGATTCACTATCCTTCCCCTCAGTTACATAAAATTGCCTGCTAATGCATAGTCACATGGCTCACACTGAGCCTCCCCCCTTAGCAACACACTACTCACTGACCATGTTGTCTTCTGCCTGCCATTGACTTGCATGGCAGAATATGGATTTTAGTTAGAATGCTTAATTTAGGTTAATTGTGTTATTTTCCCCCCGATCCCGTCTGCGCACCGCTGCCCTACGCTTAAACAGCCGAGATCAGCTAAAAAAAATATAAGTTGATTTTTGTTTTTTTTATGCTTGCAATGCCAATGGCCTTATACTTGGCCATTGGCATGCTTAGTACATGATATGCAGCCTTTATTTGGAGCTGTCACAACTCCGTTTTGGATTTTGCAGAAATGTACTTGGTTACTAACCGAGTATATTTCTGCAGATAGCACTAGTCCTGCACGGATGGTTGCAAGTTTCCTGGATTGCAAAATCAACTCATTTGCATAGATTTCTCTTGCAAATGGGGTGATTTGCATACAAGGGCTTTGTCCGTATAGGATTAGTGCAGGAACACTCATGCACACCCCTGCAGGCTGTTCCTGGATCACGTGGCAGACATATTGCCTGTTTGAGCTCCTGCACTGATCTTGCACACCGTGCAAGCTTTTGAGAATCCAGGAGTAACTGTCACATCCCTATTCATGCAGACTTGAGATGTTTAAGGTTTTGTGTGTCTGGATCACATTAGTTTTATGCCTTACCCTTTGGACTATCCTCTACACTAAGTGTGTTCACAAATTGTCCAACTCCAGTTATAGCTCATTGTAGGCTACAGGGTATCCAAGTTTCCATATTTAGATGACTGGCTTATCTTTGCAGAGTCTTTTTCAAAGTGTCAAGAATCTTCATTTTAGATCTCTTAAAGAATCAGGAAAAAATAGGTCTATCTCTTACACCTATTTCTAAGGTTTTCCATTTAAACTTTGGTCACACTGTCTCATGGCTTCTGTGATTCTTATGAAATCCATGGCAAGACTTTGCAGAAGAAAGATACAGAGGTGTCCGAAGTCTCTATGATTCCAGTAACACCCTTTTTTCTGTTCAAATTCCATTGCTTGCTGTTGTCAAAAAAGAAATCATTTGGTGCAGACAACAGATATCATTAAATCTAGGTCTCTCTTTCTTAATCCCTGTTCCTAAGTAATCAGCCACCACAGGTGCCTTGTATTTTGTTTGTGGAGCAGTTTCAGGAGGGATAAAAGTACAGGGGGTATGGGACAGCAGGGGCAGATGCAACCACATAAATATTGAGTAGTTGCTTGCTCTGATCAGGGCACTCAACTCTCTGAATCTTCTACAGTCCCCACAACCTCTTCAAGTTGTTATAAACAAAACTACAGTCATGTCGTATGTCAACAAGCAAGATAGATCCAGGTTGTCCTCCTCTTACAGACTATACATGTTAGCTTGGGATATAGCTTCACAGCACACTCTCACTCTACAGGCTTCCTACATTCCGTCAGAGCAAAATTGGGTGGCAGACAAATTGAGCAGAACCTGAGCAGACACTCATGAATGGAAACTAGATTAGGGGGTCTTCCAAGATTTGATCCATCTGTGGGGAGTAATTCAAGTAGACCTCTTTGCCTCCTCTCTGAACAGAGTACTTCAAGTAGACTTCTTTGTCTCCACTCTAAACAATCAACTGGGAAGATTCTGTTCCAGGACTCCATGCAAGGCCTGGAAGACAGATGCCCTTTCTTTTTCTTGGAAAGGGGATGGTCCTGTATGCTTTCTCACCTTTTCAGCTAATATCCAGGGTACTTCTAAAGATTCAGAAGGAATCCTTCCAGATCATTGTGGTGAATCCTTTCTGGCCCAGCCCACTGGACACTGTGGTTCATTCTCCCTTCTTTTGGAAATGGCCAGGGACATTTACCACAAACTTCCTCACAGTTGGGATCCACTCCCACAAGAAAAGGGGGTGTTTAATACATCCTGACATCAGTTAAGTTGACTGCCTGGAAGATAGGGTATTAATTCCCTTTAGGCACCTCTTTACTGAGGATGTTCAACAGGTACTAATGGAGGCAAGAAAGCCTGTTACTAGAAAATCATATATTAGCAAATGGAATCTAAAATCTAAAGCAAATGGAAAATATTTTCTAGTTTATGGTAATAACATCAGCAAACATTCAGGGCTAGTTCTTCTCCAGTTTTACAATATTTGTGTGAGTTACTATACTACGGCCTTCCTTACTCCTTTATCAAGGTTCATTCATTGGTACTTTCAGCATGTCTTCCCATGGATTCTCCTCTTTCAATACTGTCTCATATCAAAATGTTTTTGAAAGGTAATTTGCATAAGAGGCCTCCAAGAAAACTGGTGACCCCTCCTTGGGATCTTAAATTGTGTGTTAGAGAAGCTAACACTTACTCCATTTTAGTCAGCTAACCTGGCTGACTTGAGATTCTTGACATGGAAAACATTTTTACTGATTACTCTGATTTCTGCAAGATTATCTAACTGCAAGCTTTTATGGTATGTCAACCCTACCTCATTTTCCACAGGGACAGGGTTTCTTTGAAAGCTAATCCTTCTTTTATGCCTAAAGTATTATCTGAGTTTACTTTAAATGTAACTACCCATCTCCCAATGTTCTTTCCTGAATGTTAAAATGAGGAAGAAGGAATACTCCTTTGATTGGATGTCCTCAAGACAACTCAGGAACTATCTTGACAGAACTAAAGCTTTCAAATCTTTGGGTCAATTGTTAATTTCTTGTGAGGATAAGAAGGGGCATTCTGTGTCAAAACAACCTATTTCCAAATGGTGTCTAAGGCTATTATAAGGCTATAACATTTTGTTATACACACCATAACAGTACTAATTTAGGCCGGGTCAAAGCCTACTCTACCAGAGCTTTTGCTTCTTCTATGGCTTTTTGGAAAGGACTGGATTCTAGAAGTATTTTAGTTGCTGCTACTTGGTCCTCTACATACTTTTACAAAGCACTATAAGCCTGATTCATTCTCTGGTTCCAGGTCAGGGATTGCTGGAACCATTATCCAGGGGCTCCTGGGCTCTTCCTCTTCCACCTCCCAAATGTCGTAAGCAAGAGTTATCTACCCTGTGATGCCTGTACACTGGCCCAGCAATCAAGGAGCCTCAATCCTCACCACTAACACCAGTGAGGGGCATCCATATAGGAAAAGGATTACAAATACACACAGTAAAGTACAATTTCCCTTAAGAGCACACAGAGATCACAGTAAGTCTGGGGCTTCTTTCTCCCTTTCTCTCCAGGTCCCCAATAAGACTCCCCACTGGCACAGCTATATGGTCCAGATCTCAGCCTAGTGAGCAAGCTAAAACCTCCAGCACCCTCTTTGTCCAACCAGTGCTTCATGTCCCTGCCCAAGTAGCTGACACACACACACTTTGAGATAAGAGTTATACACAACCACACAGACATGCCTGAGGAAGGCTGGCACAAGTTCTCCAGGTGTGCCCATTTTCTGCCCACTCTAAAAAAGAGTACCAGCTGCCACCACCCACTAATATTTATCAGCTACTGAAAGGACCTTATGAAGGGTGTCCAATTATTAGTGTGCAATATTATTATCCAACTGGTAAGTGCAATCAAACAGTCAAGACTTTTTGGAGTGACTTGGTATAGCATCAGGACTGGGAGGGGAGCATCTATGGTACTATAACTGGGGACAAAGTTTCTGTAGTACCCTGCTGTCCCTAAAAATGCCATCACCTGCATTTTGGTATTAGATGCAGGCCATGCATGAATGGCTTCTACTTTGGCAGGTTCTGGCCTGATCTTACCACTCCCCACTCTATGCCCCAGGTAGCAGACATCTGCCATACCCAACTGACATTAGCTAGGCTTAATGGTCAACCCTGCCCTCTGTAGTCTGTCCAGCACTTCCCTGACATATTGAAGGTGCTCTTGCCAGGAATGGCTGTAGATGGCAATATCACCTAGGTAAGCAAGGGCAAACCCTCCTCCTCCTACTAGGTAGGATATGATCTATCAGCCTCTGGAAAGTTGCTGGGGCATTTTTCATCCCAAATGGCAGCTTTGTGAGCTCATACAAGCCAAAAGGAGTCACTAAGGCTGATTTCTCTTTAGCACTGGGAGTCAAGGTCTCCTGCCAGTCACCCTTGGTAAGATCAATGGTTGTAAGATACATAGCCCCACACAGCTGGTCTAGGGCCTCATCTATCCTAGGCATAGGGTAAGCATCTGGCTCTCTGCGACTATTTAATTTCCTGTAGTACACACAGAACCTGGTGCTGCCATCCTTCTTTGGCACCAGCAACACTGAGGAGGCCCAAGGAGTGTTGGACTCTTGAATTACCCCTAGTTCCAACATCTCCTGTATCTCCTCACTCAGAGTCTGTTTGACTATCTCAGGCACCCTATATAGGGCCTGCCTAATAGGCCTTTTGGGTCCTGTATCCACTTGGTGCTGCACCAGGTGGGTGCACCCTGGTCTCCCAGTGAACATGTCTCCAAACTCCTGTAACACTGCTCGTATTTCTAGAACTTGGGTAGGAGATAGCTGCTGAGACACTGCTACCCCTTCCACTGAGGTGTCCGTCTGAACCTCATTGAGGAGATCAGTCACCAGATCTCCCTCAGACTCCTACTGCAATCCACTGCAAATGCTCAGCACAAGGGTCTCCCTATCATGGTAAGGTTTCATCATGTTAACATGATACAATTTCTGCCCCTGCCTCCTGCCTGTCAGTTCCACCATGTTGTTAACATCACTTACCTTTCTTACAATCTTGCAGGGTCCCTCCCAAGCTGCTTGCAGCTTGTTGTGTCTGATAGGAATGAGAACCATTACCTGCTGCCCTATAGCATACTCTCTAGCTCGAGCATTCCTGTCGTACCATACCTTTTTCTGTTGTTGAGCTTCTGCCAGGTTCTCCTGGGCCAAGCTCATGATTTCCCTGAGACTTGTCCTTAGGTTTAGGACATATGCCAAACAGACTCCTTGGGAGGTTCACACTCACCTTCCTACTCATCTCAAATTAAATCTAAAGGTCCCCTGACTCTATGCCCTTACAGCAACTCAAAGGGTGAAAAGCCTGTGGATTTCTGGGGAACCTCTCTGTAAGCAAACATATGGGGCAAATATTTGTCCCACTCCCTCTTAAACTGGTCTTCAAATGCCCATAGCATGGACTTGATTGTTTAACCTCTCAACAAGACCATAAGTCTGGGGATGTTAGGGGGTGGTCTTCAAGTGCTTCACCCCACAGTACTTCCACAGACAAGCCAGCAGGTCAGACATGAAATTGCCACCTCTCTCAGTCAGTATTTTTTGGGAAACCTACCCTGCTGACAATCTCTAACAAAGCATTTGCCACCTTTTCTGCCTCAATGGAGGACAAAGCCACTATGTCAGGGTAAAGTGTAGCATAATCCACTACCACTAGGATATACATTTTCCCTGTGGAACTTGGGGTATTCAGAGGTCCCACAATATCCATAGCTTCCCTCTGAAATGGCTTATCAGTCACAGGCAAAGGCATCAACAAAGCTCTCACCTTGTCTCCTGCTTTGCCTACCTTTTGGCACTGCTCACAGGTCCTGCAGTACCCTGTTACATCTCTGGAAATTCAAGGTCAATAGAAGTTCTGCATAATATGTCTCTTTGTACATTTTATGCCCATATGACCTGCAAAGGGAATATCATGGGCTATGGCTAGAAGCATCAGATGGTAGGCTCTAGGCACCACCAACTGCTGTACCCTCTCACCTTCTAGACTTCCCTCAGGGGTCCACTCTCTATACAGTAACCCTTTGTCCCAGTATACAGAATCCCCCTTCCCTTGAGAATCAGGTGCCTTACTAGCTACCTGCCTCAGGCCTTGCAATGTAGGGATTGAGAGCTGAGCCTGTCTCAACTCTCTCTTTGTAACCCTTCCCAGCCCCCCTTCCACAGGAAGTCTACCATCCTCTGACAGTGGTGCCTCACTGTCAGCCTGGGTACTACTACTCACTTCAACCTTTGCAGTCACTCTGTCCAAGGGAGCATCAGTACCCACAAGCAGCTGTGGCTCACTTTCAGTATCACTACTACAGTGTAGCTACCTCCCTGAAGTAACCACCTCACCAGTCCTGGCTGCAAGTATGCGGTCTGTCTGGGTCTCTCACAGGCTACCAGACCCACATGCTTGTCTCCTAGCCTGACTGCATGTAACTGCATAAACACATGGTACTGCCTCATCCAAATCCTTCCCTATCAGGACATCTGCAGGATGGTAGTTCGGCACCTCTTTGTCTCAATACAACCTACTATTGGCATTTTGTCTTTCCCACCTACTGGCTCTCTCACCTTTTATTCCCCACCGTGCCTCTGTGGACATCTGTATGCCACATGGCCCCACTGATTGCTTTCAAAACATTTAACCCTAGGTCCTGGACATGTACCTGGACTAGTGGCTTCCCCTGCTACTGGCAGATTATGTTGGGGCAGTTTGTACTGCCCACCATGGGTTCCTTTAGTCCTATGAGCAGTCCTGGGAGCCCCTTTCCTGTGCAGGAATGCCCTGCTTGCTAGGTATAGCTCTCCCCTCATCCCCAACTCATCTGAAGTAGCACATTGTCTATCAGCTCACCAGATCCTCATGTCCTCAGACAAAGTGCTAAGGGCTTGTTCCTTCACCAAAAGGTCTGCCAGCTCTTCAGAAGTGGTGACCTGACATCCACTCATCCACCTGTGAAAATAAGTGCTCAATTCAGCAACATATTCACACACACTTTCATCTGCCTTGCATCTATGCTCATGAAACATTTTCCTATAAGTTTCAGGTGTTAGCTTAAAACATTCTAACAAGCAATGCTTAACAACAGTGTAATTAAAACAGTCAACATCAGACATTTTTGACAACATAGTTACAGCTTTACCATGGAGTAAGGGGGTCAGGAACCGTACCCAGAGCCTTTGGTCAGCATCATACTGTTTACATACCCTCTCAAACATATGAATGAAACTATCAAAATTATCCCCCTCTTTAAACTGGAGAAGAAATTTACTTACCTTTTGTGCTTCTGGGGTCCAGTTACTCCCTTTCCCATTAACTCCATAATTCTGGCGAAGAGTCAGCATCTTCTTCTCATGCTGCCTCTGCCTCGCCGTTTTCTCAGCTTCCAGTCATAGCAGTTTCTCATTCTCCTCAGCCTGCAGACATCTCAGTCTCTCAGCTGCTTCTATTTCCAAATGCCTGGCCTCCAACTAAGTCTCTTTAGCTCCAGATGGATTTTTAAGTCCTCTGCAGAAAGGCTGAGCTGTCCATTCTCTAAGGGTGGTACATCTCCACTGCCAGTCTGATCATCCTCCTAGTTGCTGTTTTCTGATGCAGCTGTGATCAAAGCTGCAATCATGTCTGCCTTAGTCAGGTTTCCATGCACCAGCACCCTAGCCTGGCACATCTCAGCCAGCTGGCTCTTTGTCAGCTTTCCGTACTCCTTTACTGACATGCTGCCTGCTCTCCCTGACTAACTAAGCTAACAACAGAAATAAAACAATTGTGATATGAACTCTGAATATTCACTGTGTGGCTGATTTAGAGAACAAAACACCTTCAGTGATCACTGTACACAAGCTACAGGAATTCACTCTACCCACACCACTGCAAGCCAATTAGTATTTGCAAACCAACTAATATGTGGTGTGGATATCCCACCACAGCCAGACAATTAATATGTGACACCCATGCACTGGCCCAGCAATCAAGCAGCCTCAATCCTCACCACTAACACCAGTGAGGGGAATCCATATAAGGAAAGGATAACAAATACACAGTAAAGTACAATTTCCCTTAAGAGCACACAGAGATCACAGTAAGTCTGGGGCTGCTTTCTCCCTTTCTCTCCAGGTCCCCAATAAGACTCCCCACTGGCACAGCTATATGGTCCAGATCTCAGCCTAGTGGGCAAGCTAAAACCTCCAGCACCCTCTCTGTCCAACCAGTGCTTCATGTCCCTGCCCAAGTAGCTGGCATACACACACTTTGAGGTAAGAGTTATACACAACCACACAGACACTCCCGAGGAAGGCTGGCACAGGTTCTCCAGCTGTGCCCTTTTTCTGCCCAGTCTAAATTGTAGTACCAGCTGCCACCACCCACTAATATTTATCATCTACTCAAAGGCCCTTATGAAGGGTGTCCAATTATTACTGTGCAATATTATTATCCAACTGGTAAGTGCAACCAGTCAAGACATATTTGGAGTGACTTGATACAGCATCACTATATACATGTAATGTACTCTTAGAGCTTATATTATCTCTACACAAAACAGCCACAGTTGAAAGGTTTAAAAATATTTAATAATAAATAATAAAAACATAAGACAATACTTCTTACTACACAGTGCTAGTCAATAGTTAAATCACAGAGAAATACTTAAAATAATACCGTAGAAAAGTTCTGACATCACAGAAAAATACTTAGTCTCTTCTTCTTCTTTTGGCTTTTCCCGGTTAGGGGTCGCTCCAGCGGAACACCAATCTGCTAATGATTGGCAGTTGATTTTTACAGTGCCCAGGTGCCAGCCCAATGCCCAACCTTCAACGAAGGCATGCCCATTCACACATGTTTTTCAAACGCCACTCGACCACGGGGAGGACATGCAGACTCCACACAGTAGGCGCTTCCAGCTGAGAATCGAACGGGAGAACCTCTTGCTGTGAGGCGACAATGCTACTGCTGCACCACCGCAGCTACACAGAAAAACACTTAGAAATATTTAAGAAATAAGAAGATTAGACTAAGAGAAAACATAGTTCTAAATAACTTACATCTAGAGCAAGACAGAGCTGGTGATGTTGGATGTTCTCAAGACAAATGCTCAGAGCTCTGAGTCTCTCTCTTTAAATTGATAACACAGAGCTGCTTCACATGACATAATTCTTCACACTTCTCTGGTGTTCCCAGGCTAACAGGAACTACATTGACATTCTTTACACCTGGTCAGAAACCAGAGCAATAAAGGACATTTATACATGCAAATTCTAGCCATTAACTCTGGTCATAAAACAATTGGCAAGATGCCTCCCTCTAGACATATCAGCTCTGAATTTTGACATCAAGGACAGTCATAGAATGCTTGACTTAGCTTTCTTTCAGCAGAGTGCACTGTTGTTACATTTTTGCAGTTCAATATCCAATGCAGTATTTTCACATTTAAGAGAACAAGCCTTTGGCTTACCTTAATATTTACAAATTATCTACAAAATTCTATCTGGCTAGGCTGGCAGCCTTTATCTATCTTCACATACCCATATAGCTAAGGGTACTGTAACAGTGATCAAAAAGAGGAACATAGTGCAGTTGTGTAAGTAAGCACACCATAACAGAAGTTGTTTGAATGATCACTGCTGCAGCAGCCACTTTCTCGTGTGTGTGTGTGTGTGTGTGTGTGTGTGTGTGTGTGTGTGTGTGTGTGTGTGTGTGTGTGTGTGTGTGTGTGTGTGTTTTATGCTAGGTGTGTACATATATACATTCATCCATTCATTCATTAATTAATTTATTTATTTATTGTAGTTCTTAGCATTGTCCTTTCAAGGCTGAGCCTCCATTTCTTTGTTCACAGGAAAGTTCTGAAGGGCTTGGCACCCAAACTTGTCTTTTAGTCAAAGCTTTAGCTGCCTGAGAGTTTGGGTTTGCGGAAGGTGTCTTGAAGCTAGCCAGCTGTTATATCCTTAACAGCGTATTACGCATATAGCTAAGAGTATTGCAGCAATGATCATTCAAACATCTAGTGTTACAGTAAGTTTACTTACACAGTTGTAATGTATGAATGACATTGGCTAGTATTATCAAGTATTCTGAGCTACATCTCCTGTTAGGCAGCTGTGCTACAGCATTTCTTTAACCTGCACTAACTATTTCATTATATGACCTTTGTACCAGAATTATGAAATACTTTCTTGGCTACTTCTAAAATATAGTACTGTGAAAGTTTGGCTTCCAGTTCAGGAAATCATTCTTGGGTACTTCTTTTAAAATATAGTATTGCAATAGTTTGGCTTGTGTTTACCTCATTTCTTGAAATTTGAAAAGTATTATATATTTTGTTCACTGTAGGTACATTTAAATACTGAAACACACTTTTTTTAAATAGTAAAACACAGGTAAAGAACTGCAGTATTCAAACAGTAGCTTTTGTTGCTCAGTTTTGTAACAGGATTGGAAGAGAAATGGTTGGTTTCCTTTAATTAGCTTTCCTTAATTAAAAACACAGGAGGTATTGTAATCATAATGAACTCTTGAAACATGATGGCCACTTGCTCTGTTATGTGTCACTTCAGGAAAATTAGATTTTAAAGGGATAAATTCTACACTGAAGAAAAAAGGTGTGTGGGAGTAATGTTTTCTGGCTTTTTATCTCAGTGAAATGGATGCACAGCTTATGCATTTCAGAGTGGTATGGAACTGTATTAGCCATCATTAGCACCCCAGTATGGATCCAGTTCACTAATTACTTATGCTGTCTTGGTTCACTGAGATTTAAATACCATGTCAATCCCATTATTTGTAGTCTCCCAAGCCTGCCAGAGTTATCTGTATTTTTTTAATGTGGTAAATCAGATCAAAGTTTATCAACAGAGATGTGGAATTTCTATGGCATTTTTCCTCTTTGCCAGCCAAGATTAAATTTGGCTAAAGTTGTAGCATTTGTGGGATTTTTTTTTTTCTCTTTGCAGGCAAAGATTAAATTTGACTAAAGTTGTGGCGTCTGACATATAGTATTTGGCAGATAATAAAGCAGAGTCTAAACATTTATTATTTAGCTACATAAAAGAAGTGCAGGAAAAGAGAAGCCTGACACATTCTTGCAGCTGTCCTGTGGTTTCCGGCAGCCTTTCCAATCACCTCAAAGCTACACATTACTATTCATCTGTTACAAATGCATGATAATAAGTTAAAATCAGAAATTAAAATATTCTACAGGCCTCAGGCCTCCTCAGAGAGGATGCAGCCAGTCTATCAGCTGCCCTTGTTGTTTGTGCCCTT
>NC_056735.1:1069467932-1069575432 GCF_019279795.1 Protopterus annectens | reverse complement strand
TTCAGAGTAGTTTATATTTTCCTATTCTGTAACCTTCTTCTAAGAAATCATTGTAACTTGTTAAATTGTTTCAGGTTTCTTGATAAATGGCTACAAAAGCTAGTGTCATATGGAGTAGTAGATCAGATCAACGAGATTTAAAGTGATAGGTTAATCTTCCTTGAATGAGTAGAACTTAACATTTAAAATTTGATCAGCTAAAAATATATTTCATGCAAATCTTTCAGTGTTTAAATTACTGTCAAGCACTGTCCCTACTTCTTTACTGAGTTTACTCTTTTAACTCACCCATGCTAACAGCTCCATTCATGTAGCCAAAAAAAAATGACACCCATAGGGTTAGTAATGAAAACATCTTGCCTATGTGCCATGCCTAAAGTGCATCAGTGATGTTTCTGTCTTCTTATTTTATCAGTTAGAGATGCACAATTGGTGTTGCCAAGTTCATAGGTTCATAGGTTCATACTAGGCTATCTGCCCTAGGGCATTTATAAGCCTAGCCAGAGTGTGTATGGCTTTCGCCACCCATATTAAATTAATTTTGCTATGCCCTTTTTCAAGGTTAGTATACTGTGCCTCTGTCTAACAGTGACACAGAAGTGATACCCGGGGTAAACCTATGATCTCCCATCCACTCATCAAGATTCCTCTTGAAGAGAGTCAATGAGGGACTCTGCCTAACCTGGACTGGGATTTTATTCCAGAGTGAAGGGAGCCTCTGGGTTATGAATCTGTCCCTCCAGCATGTCCTATTTATTTCAGTGCTGAGGTTCAAGTCCCTCGAGCGCATAGCTCGATGGGATTTGGATTTTCTGAGGTGCAGCATGTCCATTAATTCCGGGTTGGACATGGCTTTATCGTCAGGCACAGATCGCCTCTGAGCAGGTGGTATGCCACTGAGTAGAGCTGGAGTTTCTTTAACCGGGCAGCATACGGCATCTGTTTGAGCCCTTGATCCTCTTGGTGAGGTACTTTTGGGGTCTTTCCAGTTGCTGCAGGTGTCTGGTAAGGTACATCCCAAAAGGGCATTGTACTCAATTATGGGCCTGATGAGGGATGAGTAAAGAGGCATGATGACCTCCCCTGATCTAGATGTGAATCCCTTCATGATTAGGTGGGCTATATAAAATGTTTTTCTAACCACTTTGGCCACGTGGTTGTCAAATGAGAGATTGCTATCAACTTGGGTCCCCAGGTCCCTAATTACTTCTTCTGTACTTAATGGATTACCACCTATGTGGTAATTTGTGGGCACTTTGTTTTTGCCAAAGGGGATGACTATACACTTTTTGGCTTTTAGCTTGAGGCCATGGCTCTGGCACCAGTTGTCTGTTTCTATGAGGCCCTTTTGGAGGATGCTTGTGTAAGCTGGAGAGTCTATTATGGCGCCCAGTTTGCAGTCATCTGCGAACTTGGTCAGCCACAGTCCTTCCATGTTGTCCTGTACCTCCGAGAAATATATACCGAACAAGAGAGGTCCCAGAACTGAGCCTTGTGGGACGCCACTTGTAACTGGTTTGGAGTCTGACATGGCTCCAGCTATTCTAACCATGTGGGTTCTGTCCTTGAGCCAGTTTGCAACCCATCTAGTGACATAGGAGTTTATATTTAAGCTGGTGAGCTTATCTATAATGCCCGAGTGGGGTATTGTATCAAAGGCTTTTGCGAGGTCCAGGTAGGCTGTGTGGACCACCATCCCCTTGTCAATGGCCTTGGTGACTGTTTCAAAGAAATCGACCAGGTTCAAGAGGCAGGATCTGCCCTTAACAAAGCTGAACTGGGTAGGATCCAGTGTCTGCAGGTCCCCAATATCTTTATTTATAAGGTCCATGATGATCCTTTCCATAGCTTTGCAGACCAAGCTAGTGAGACTTATGGGCGATAGTTTCCAGGATCCGTTGAGGCACCACCTTTGTGGAGAGGGACCACTGTTGCTGTCGCCACTCTTTGGGTACATATCCTGTAGTAAGGCTGAGATTGAACAGTAGTTTTAGGTTTGGGTTTAGCTCTTCTTGGAGTTCATGTAGGACAGCCCAGGACACCGTCTGGTCCCATTGATGCTGTGTTTCTTGCTTTGGAGAGGCAGCTCTTACCTGAGCATCTGAGATGTCAGGGGGGCAGCACTCTGCTGGGATAGATATTAGCCCTTTTGGTGGGGAGAAGTTTGTGCTGAACCTGTCAGCTAGGATGTTGGCAATGTCTGTGGGTTCGGTGTATTTTTTGTCATTTTGGACTAATTCTGAGCATATCTGGGAATTCCCACCCAGGTTCCTAACATAACTAAAGAAAGCCTTGTGATTATCCTTAGTGTCCTGTGCAATTTTTCTCTCGAAGCTGGCCTTAGATGATTTTATGAGTGCCCGTAGTTTTTTGCTAATACTGATCAGAGATGCCTTCCCTTTTGGGATTTTGCTCTATCATGTAGTAGCTTCCTCCTTCTATTGTATAGTTTGTTTATGGCTGGGGTCCAACAGACAGGACATCTGCCTTTGGAGGATTGGGTCTTGGTTTTATTTGGGATTGCATGATCCATGCATTCCTGAAGGTGTTCATAGAATGCGTTTATAAAGGATTTTGCGGTCTGGGCAGATATCCACAGGCCGGGGCTTTGAAGGATTCCACCTTGGTTTTGAGGAGTGTGAAATTTGCTTTAGAAGTTTTTCACTGTGGTTTTCTGGGCATGGGGTGGGGTCGGGATGTGAATATCCAGTGAGATTAGTTTATGGTCTGATCTTACCAGTGAGGGATACACTTCTGGTCTGGAGCATAGAGTCCCCATGTTGGTGATGATCAGGTCCAGTATGTTTTCCCTCTTGTGGGAGTGGTAACAAGTTGTTCCATAGCATTTGAGTTTATAAATTCTAGGAACCTTTGGGCTAGGGTGTTGGAGCTAGAGTAATGCTCCCAGTCTATGGTTGGGTAGTTAAAGTCACCCAATATAATGGTGTTTGGAGAGACCTTCATATTTTCCAGTGTTCTCAGGAAGGCCGAGTGGGGTTCCTGGGTTTGGGAGGGTGGTCTGTAGCAGGCTATAAACTGGAAGGCAGTTTTACCCACTGTTAGTTGCACATGGATAGTCTCTGATGCTTCGTGCTGTGCCACCAACCTGGAGGTGTGTGTATCTTTGACGAATATTGATACTCCCTCCTTTTGTGGTTCGTCCAAGTTTTGGGGCCAAAAAGCATGGTATGAGGTATAACCTGGTAGTGCTGGGGTGCTCTCGAGAGCCTTGAACCAGGTTTCTGTTACTGCACAGATATCAATGTTCTCCATGCTAAGGAGAGTTTCAAGTGCGTGCATCTTGAGGTTTAGACTTCTGGCGTTGAGTAGCATTACTCTTAGTTTCTTATCCCTTGTGATACCTATGGAGGTGGGTTTGTCTTTTGAGCCTTGCCTAAAAAAGGTACTATGGGGGGTTGCAAGAGCCTTTGCCAATATCCAAAAGCCCAGGGGTGACAGGTGCAAGCCGTCCCTAGCAAAGCATCATGGCTTGTCGAGCATGTCATCCCAGGCTGACAGGCATTGGATCCCCTTTGAATTACACCAATACTTAAGCCAGTTGTTGAAATTGATAATCTTGTCTTCATACTGTGGCATCATTCTTGGTGAGGGTAAGATGCTACTCAAGGTCAGGGTCATACCGGCCTGGGCTACATGCTCAGAGAGCTCCTCTATGTCTCTTTTCATGTAGTCCAGGGAGGTACGTCTCAGGTCATTCACACCAGCATGGACAATGACTGAGTCATATTTGTACTTGCCTTGGAGTGACCTGAGTGCTTGTGATATGTGGCGGATCATAGCGCCCGACAGGCAGCTCACCGTGACCTTCTCCTTGTTCAGCCTGGTGACTGGGACATCAGTGTGCCTGATGATAGAGTCACCTATTACAAGTGTATCAGGTGTGTTGTTTAGCCTTAAGGGCTGTGACTGTTTGGCACACTGGCTTTTTAAGCTATGTATTGCACATGTTTTGTTTTGGGGTAGCGGTTGCTTGGGTGTCTGCTTTGGAGGTCTCTGCTGCTTAGGCAGATTTTTATTTAGAGCCTCCAAGTATGTTTTTGTGTGTTTATGTGTTTGGTTTGCTGTCGTGGTAGGTCTATGTGAGACTGGAATTGTAGTGAGTGTGGTTTCCT
This sequence comes from Protopterus annectens, assembly GCF_019279795.1. Taxonomy (NCBI): domain Eukaryota; kingdom Metazoa; phylum Chordata; order Ceratodontiformes; family Protopteridae; genus Protopterus; species Protopterus annectens. The sequence goes on along the minus strand of NC_056735.1, from coordinate 1,069,571,299 downwards.
TCTCCTCCTGACTGGTTACGCCAGTACTGAGTTGAGAGAGCTTAGCCTCCAGTTTGGCTATATGGTTGCATCTCTCACATGTGTTGGAATTTGTTGGGAGGAGGAGAGGGTTGTCTGTGTACATGAGGCAGTTGTAACATTGCCTCAAGATTCCCAGATTCACCAGCTGGACTGGAGAGGAGATTGACAACTGACCTTTGGACATGCTAGAATCATCATTCTCTTTCGGCTTTTCCCGTTAGGGGTCGCCACAGCGGATCATCTCTTTCCATTTCTTCCTATCCTCTGCATCTTGCTCTGTCACACCAACCGCCTGCATGTCCTCTCTCACCACGTCCATAAACCTTATCTTAGGCCTTCCTCTATTCCTCTTACCTGGCAGCTCCATCCTTAGCATCTTTTTCCCAATATACCCATCATCCCTCCTCAGCACATGTCCAAACCAACGCAATCTCGTCTCTCTTGCTTTGTCTCCAAACTGTCCAACATGAGCTGACCTCTAATATACCATTCCTAATCCTATCCATCCTAGTCACACCGATTGCAAATCTTAACATCTTTAACTCTGCCACATCCAGCTCTGACTCCTGCCTTTTGTCAATGCCACTGTCTCCAACCCATATAACATAGCTGGTCTCACTACACTCTTGTAGACCTTCCTTTCACTCTTACGGATAATACCGTCTGTCACAAATCACTCCTGACACTCTTCTCCACCCATTCCACCCTGCCTGTACTCTCTTCTTCACCTCTTCCACATTCACCATTACTCTGAACTGTTGATCCCAAGTACTTAAACTCGCCCACCTTTACCAACTCTACTCCCTGCATCCTCACCATTCCTCTACCCTCCCTCTCATTTACACACATATATTCTGTCTTAGCCCTGCTGACCCTCATTCCTCTGCTCTCTAGAGCATATCTCCACCTCTCCAGAGTCTCCTCAACCTGATTCCTACTCTCACTACAGATCACAATGTCATCTGCAAACATCATAGTCCACGGGCCTCCTGTCTGATCTCATCTCTCAACCTGTCCATCACCACTGCAAATAAGAAAGGACTCAGAGCTGATCCTTGATGTAATCCCACCTCCACCTTAAACGGATCTGTCACTCCCACTGCAGTCCTCACCACTGTCACACTACCCTCTGACGTCTCCTGTACCACTCTTACGCACTTCTCTGCCACTCCCGACTTCCTCATACAATACCACAACTCTTCTCTAGGCACCCTGTCATATGCTTTCTCCAAGTCTACAAAGACACAATGCAACTCCTTCTGACCTTCTCTGTATTTCTCCATCAACAGTCTCAGAGCAAACATTGCATCTGTAGTGCTCTTTCCTGGCATGAAACCATACTGCTGATCACTAATCATCACCTCCTTCTTAACCTTGCTTCCACTACTCTTTCCCATAACTTCAAGCTGTGACTAATCAGTTTTATCCCTCTGTAGTTACTGCAGCTCTGCACATCACCCTTATTCTTAAAGATAGGTACCAAAACACTTTTTCTCCACTCCTCAGGCATCCTCTGACTTTCCAAAATTTCATTAAACAATCTAGTTAGAAATTCCACTGCCATTTCTCCTAAGCACCTCCATGCTTCCATTGGTATGTCATCTGGGCCAACAGCCTTTCCATTCTTCATCCTCTTCATAGCTGCCCTTACTTCCTCCTTGCTAATCTGTTTCACTTCCTGATTCACTATCCCCACATCATCCAACCTTCTCTCTCTCTCATTCTCTTCATTCATCAGCCTCTCAAAATACTCTTTCCATCTACTCAACACACTCTCCTCTCTTGTGAGTACCTTTCCCTCACTATCCTTTATCACCCTTACATGCTGCACATCTTTCCCAGCTCTGTCCCTCTGTCTAGCTAATCGGTACAGGTCCTTTTCTCCCTCTTTAGTGTCCAATCTCTCGTACAACTCTCCATATGCCCTATCCTTAGCTTTCGCCACCTCTCTCTTTGCCATGCGCCTCATCTCAGTATTGGGAATTTCTTTATAATTGAAAAAAATGACCAATGGGGAGCAAGGTACTCCAGGGGGAGTTTGTGAGGGTGTAGTGCTTTTAATTTTTTAGTGCTGACTTATATAATTGCTTTAGTGAGCAAGTGCCAGGTAACTTAAATGCAAAAATGACAAACAGCAACTTTCTTTCAAGTGAAACAAGGAAATAAGTACAGTAAGCAATGCAGATATCACTAGATCCACAGAAGCTGAAAAGCCACGCTTTAGGTGGAATTAGCTTTCAGGGAAATAACAAGCATTTAACAAAACTAGATTCAGCAGGCCTGGATCTAGTCTATGCTACAGCAAACAAGGTGTACCAATTACAGTAAGAAATAGTTCAAATATGCAGGCACTATAAGCCTTTAACCAGAAATTCCCAGCTCAGAAGGGCAGAGTCCAGCCTCTTCTCCCACAAGAGTGCAGACCATGAACCTTCTTCATGTAAAATAACTGGCCTGAAGCCCTGGTGCTTAAAGCAGAACTAATACACTTTTAGAATAACAGACACTGAGCCCTCAATCAGCAGTTCCCAACTTAGAAGGATGTAAGCTACCTGTCCTGCCACCACAGTGCAGCCCACAGACCTTCCTAATGTAAAACAACTGGCCTAAAGCCCAAGTGCTTAAACTAAAAGGCTTAGAATAAGTTACACCAAGCAGTAATAAATATAATTGAGTACTTTTAAGATGACGCAAAAGCAAAATAAAGTAAGAAAAAACACAAAAACAGTAAAAGCAGATAATTTTTTTTTTTTTTTTTAGTGGAAAGAGAGAAAGGAAAGAGAGAAAGGAGTAGCCGAAACTAAGCTGATTGGCCTTCTCAAATGTTCTCCCTGTACTGGGTAGAATGAGGTAATGACTCTAGACTGGGAGGAGGGTCCCAGATCAAATTTACACTAGGGGCGGGCAACTGCAAAGCCACCAACTATAAAAACACTATACCAGCAGGGAGGGAGGGTGGGAAACAAACTGCAGAAATGTTTCACAGCTGAAAAGCAGCAGTGAGCCATTAAATTAAAGTTTTATACAGCTAAAGGAGCCTCTAGAAAAAAAGAGTTTACTGTAACCAGTTATCAGAAACAAACAACCCAACAGATGCTTAATAAAGGTGGACAATTTCCAGTTAATACCTCACACACAGTGAAACTAGCTAGAAAAATACACAGTACACAAAGTGCTATAAATAACAAAGAAATAAAGAACAAAATAAATAAAAAACAGGATACTTAATGTTATATATTATAGCTCCGAGTTTCCTCAGTGTCCTTCCTTCGATCAGTTCACTGTGAAATGGCAGAGCATTCACAACTGAACTTCTTAGGTAACAGAAAGTTGAAACCTGAGACAGCTTTTTAAGAAAGAAATCTCAAAAGAACCAATGAGGTGCTTAGTCTAAGCTGTAGTCCAGGTGACCTCAGTCAGCCAATGACCTCAAACAATTCTCTCTCACAGAAATGCCTGATGGCTTTGGCCAAACCAATGTCTCTGAATATGTGCTCAGACACACAGCCTCCACAAACACTAGGCCCAAATACAAGCCTGAATATAGAAATGCTACAAATATCCCCACTACTTAGAACAAACTGCAGAAATGTTTCACAGCTGAAAAGCAGCAGTGAGCCTTTAAATGAAAGTTTTAAACAGCTAAAGGAGCCTCTAGAAAAAAGAGTTTACTGTAACCAGTTATCAGAAACAAACAACCCAACAGATGCTTAATAAAGGTGGACAATTTCCAGTTAATACCTCACACACAGTGAAACTAGCTAGAAAAATACACAGTACACAAAGTGCTATAAATAACAAAGAAATAAAGAACAAAATAAATAAAAACAGGATACTTAATGTTATATATTATAGCTCCGAGTTTCCTCAGTGTCCTTCCTTTGATCAGTTCACTGTGAAATGGCAGAGCATTCACAACTGAACTTCTTAGGTAACAGAAAGTTGAAACCTGAGACAGCTTTTAAGAAAGAAATCTCAAAAGAACCAATGAGGTGCTTAGTCTAAGCTGTAGTCCAGGTGACCTCAGTCAGCCAATGACCTCAAACAATTCTCTCTCACAGAAATGCCTGATGGCTTTGGCCAAACCAATGTCTCTGAATATGTGCTCAGACACACAGCCTCCACAAACACTAGGCCCAAATACAAGCCTGAATATAGAAATGCTACAAATATCCCCACTACTTAGAACAAACTGCAGAAATGTTTCACAGCTGAAAAGCAGCAGTGAGCCTTTAAATGAAAGTTTTAAACAGCTAAAGGAGCCTCTAGAAAAAAGAGTTTACTGTAACCAGTTATCAGAAACAAACAACCCAACAGATGCTTAATAAAGGTGGACAATTTCCAGTTAATACCTCACACACAGTGAAACTAGCTAGAAAAATACACAGTACACAAAGTGCTATAAATAACAAAGAAATAAAGAACAAAATAAATAAAAACAGGATACTTAATGTTATATATTATAGCTCGAGTTTCCTCAGTGTCCTTCCTTCGATCAGTTCACTGTGAAATGGCAGAGCATTCACAACTGAACTTCTTAGGTAACAGAAAGTTGAAACCTGAGACAGCTTTTAAGAAAGAAATCTCAAAAGAACCAATGAGGTGCTTAGTCTAAGCTGTAGTCCAGGTGACCTCAGTCAGCCAATGACCTCAAACAATTCTCTCTCACAGAAATGCCTGATGGCTTTGGCCAAACCAATGTCTCTGAATATGTGCTCAGACACACAGCCTCCACAAACACTAGGCCCAAATACAAGCCTGAATATAGAAATGCTACAAATATCCCCACTACTTAGAACAAACTGCAGAAATGTTTCACAGCTGAAAAGCAGCAGTGAGCCTTTAAATGAAAGTTTTAAACAGCTAAAGGAGCCTCTAGAAAAAAGAGTTTACTGTAACCAGTTATCAGAAACAAACAACCCAACAGATGCTTAATAAAGGTGGACAATTTCCAGTTAATACCTCACACACAGTGAAACTAGCTAGAAAAATACACAGTACACAAAGTGCTATAAATAACAAAGAAATAAAGAACAAAATAAACAAAAACAGGATACTTAATGTTATATATTATAGCTCCGAGTTTCCTCAGTGTCCTTCCTTCGATCAGTTCACTGTGAAATGGCAGAGCATTCACAACTGAACTTCTTAGGTAACAGAAAGTTGAAACCTGAGACAGCTTTTAAGAAAGAAATCTCAAAAGAACCAATGAGGTGCTTAGTCTAAGCTGTAGTCCAGGTGACCTCAGTCAGCCAATGACCTCAAACAATTCTCTCTCACAGAAATGCCTGATGGCTTTGGCCAAACCAATGTCTCTGAATATGTGCTCAGACACACAGCCTCCACAAACACTAGGCCCAAATACAAGCCTGAATATAGAAATGCTACAAATATCCCCACTACTTAGAACAAACTGCAGAAATGTTTCACAGCTGAAAAGCAGCAGTGAGCCTTTAAATGAAAGTTTTAAACAGCTAAAGGAGCCTCTAGAAAAAAGAGTTTACTGTAACCAGTTATCAGAAACAAACAACCCAACAGATGCTTAATAAAGGTGGACAATTTCCAGTTAATACCTCACACACAGTGAAACTAGCTAGAAAAATACACAGTACACAAAGTGCTATAAATAACAAAGAAATAAAGAACAAAATAAACAAAAACAGGATACTTAATGTTATATATTATAGCTCCGAGTTTCCTCAGTGTCCTTCCTTCGATCAGTTCACTGTGAAATGGCAGAGCATTCACAACTGAACTTCTTAGGTAACAGAAAGTTGAAACCTGAGACAGCTTTTAAGAAAGAAATCTCAAAAGAACCAATGAGGTGCTTAGTCTAAGCTGTAGTCCAGGTGACCTCAGTCAGCCAATGACCTCAAACAATTCTCTCTCACAGAAATGCCTGATGGCTTTGGCCAAACCAATGTCTCTGAATATGTGCTCAGACACACAGCCTCCACAAACACTAGGCCCAAATACAAGCCTGAATATAGAAATGCTACAAATATCCCCACTACTTAGAACAAACTGCAGAAATGTTTCACAGCTGAAAAGCAGCAGTGAGCCTTTAAATGAAAGTTTTAAACAGCTAAAGGAGCCTCTAGAAAAAAAGAGTTTACTGTAACCAGTTATCAGAAACAAACAACCCAACAGATGCTTAATAAAGGTGGACAATTTCCAGTTAATACCTCACACACAGTGAAACTAGCTAGAAAAATACACAGTACACAAAGTGCTATAAATAACAAAGAAATAAAGAACAAAATAAACAAAAAACAGGATACTTAATGTTATATATTATAGCTCTGAGTTTCCTCAGTGTCCTTCCTTCGATCAGTTCACTGTGAAATGGCAGAGCATTCACAACTGAACTTCTTAGGTAACAGAAAGTTGAAACCTGAGACAGCTTTTAAGAAAGAAATCTCAAAAGAACCAATGAGGTGCTTAGTCTAAGCTGTAGTCCAGGTGACCTCAGTCAGCCAATGACCTCAAACAATTCTCTCTCACAGAAATGCCTGATGGCTTTGGCCAAACCAATGTCTCTGAATATGTGCTCAGACACACAGCCTCCACAAACACTAGGCCCAAATACAAGCCTGAATATAGAAATGCTACAAATATCCCCACTACTTAGAACAAACTGCAGAAATGTTTCACAGCTGAAAAGCAGCAGTGAGCCTTTAAATGAAAGTTTTAAACAGCTAAAGGAGCCTCTAGAAAAAAGAGTTTACTGTAACCAGTTATCAGAAACAAACAACCCAACAGATGCTTAATAAAGGTGGACAATTTCCAGTTAATACCTCACACACAGTGAAACTAGCTAGAAAAATACACAGTACACAAAGTGCTATAAATAACAAAGAAATAAAGAACAAAATAAACAAAAAACAGGATACTTAATGTTATATATTATAGCTCCGAGTTTCCTCAGTGTCCTTCCTTTGATCAGTTCACTGTGAAATGGCAGAGCATTCACAACTGAACTTCTTAGGTAACAGAAAGTTGAAACCTGAGACAGCTTTTAAGAAAGAAATCTCAAAAGAACCAATGAGGTGCTTAGTCTAAGCTGTAGTCCAGGTGACCTCAGTCAGCCAATGACCTCAAACAATTCTCTCTCACAGAAATGCCTGATGGCTTTGGCCAAACCAATGTCTCTGAATATGTGCTCAGACACACAGCCTCCACAAACACTAGGCCCAAATACAAGCCTGAATATAGAAATGCTACAAATATCCCCACTACTTAGAACAAACTGCAGAAATGTTTCACAGCTGAAAAGCAGCAGTGAGCCTTTAAATGAAAGTTTTAAACAGCTAAAGGAGCCTCTAGAAAAAAAGAGTTTACTGTAACCAGTTATCAGAAACAAACAACCCAACAGATGCTTAATAAAGGTGGACAATTTCCAGTTAATACCTCACACACAGTGAAACTAGCTAGAAAAATACACAGTACACAAAGTGCTATAAATAACAAAGAAATAAAGAACAAAATAAACAAAAAACAGGATACTTAATGTTATATATTATAGCTCCGAGTTTCCTCAGTGTCCTTCCTTCGATCAGTTCACTGTGAAATGGCAGAGCATTCACAACTGAACTTCTTAGGTAACAGAAAGTTGAAACCTGAGACAGCTTTTAAGAAAGAAATCTCAAAAGAACCAATGAGGTGCTTAGTCTAAGCTGTAGTCCAGGTGACCTCAGTCAGCCAATGACCTCAAACAATTCTCTCTCACAGAAATGCCTGATGGCTTTGGCCAAACCAATGTCTCTGAATATGTGCTCAGACACACAGCCTCCACAAACACTAGGCCCAAATACAAGCCTGAATATAGAAATGCTACAAATATCCCCACTACTTAGAACAAACTGCAGAAATGTTTCACAGCTGAAAAGCAGCAGTGAGCCTTTAAATGAAAGTTTTAAACAGCTAAAGGAGCCTCTAGAAAAAAAGAGTTTACTGTAACCAGTTATCAGAAACAAACAACCCAACAGATGCTTAATAAAGGTGGACAATTTCCAGTTAATACCTCACACACAGTGAAACTAGCTAGAAAAATACACAGTACACAAAGTGCTATAAATAACAAAGAAATAAAGAACAAAATAAACAAAAAACAGGATACTTAATGTTATATATTATAGCTCTGAGTTTCCTCAGTGTCCTTCCTTCGATCAGTTCACTGTGAAATGGCAGAGCATTCACAACTGAACTTCTTAGGTAACAGAAAGTTGAAACCTGAGACAGCTTTTAAGAAAGAAATCTCAAAAGAACCAATGAGGTGCTTAGTCTAAGCTGTAGTCCAGGTGACCTCAGTCAGCCAATGACCTCAAACAATTCTCTCTCACAGAAATGCCTGATGGCTTTGGCCAAACCAATGTCTCTGAATATGTGCTCAGACACACAGCCTCCACAAACACTAGGCCCAAATACAAGCCTGAATATAGAAATGCTACAAATATCCCCACTACTTAGAACAAACTGCAGAAATGTTTCACAGCTGAAAAGCAGCAGTGAGCCTTTAAATGAAAGTTTTAAACAGCTAAAGGAGCCTCTAGAAAAAAAGAGTTTACTGTAACCAGTTATCAGAAACAAACAACCCAACAGATGCTTAATAAAGGTGGACAATTTCCAGTTAATACCTCACACACAGTGAAACTAGCTAGAAAAATACACAGTACACAAAGTGCTATAAATAACAAAGAAATAAAGAACAAAATAAATAAAAAACAGGATACTTAATGTTATATATTATAGCTCCGAGTTTCCTCAGTGTCCTTCCTTCGATCAGTTCACTGTGAAATGGCAGAGCATTCACAACTGAACTTCTTAGGTAACAGAAAGTTGAAACCTGAGACAGCTTTTAAGAAAGAAATCTCAAAAGAACCAATGAGGTGCTTAGTCTAAGCTGTAGTCCAGGTGACCTCAGTCAGCCAATGACCTCAAACAATTCTCTCTCACAGAAATGCCTGATGGCTTTGGCCAAACCAATGTCTCTGAATATGTGCTCAGACACACAGCCTCCACAAACACTAGGCCCAAATACAAGCCTGAATATAGAAATGCTACAAATATCCCCACTACTTAGAACAAACTGCAGAAATGTTTCACAGCTGAAAAGCAGCAGTGAGCCTTTAAATGAAAGTTTTAAACAGCTAAAGGAGCCTCTAGAAAAAAGAGTTTACTGTAACCAGTTATCAGAAACAAACAACCCAACAGATGCTTAATAAAGGTGGACAATTTCCAGTTAATACCTCACACACAGTGAAACTAGCTAGAAAAATACACAGTACACAAAGTGCTATAAATAACAAAGAAATAAAGAACAAAATAAACAAAAAACAGGATACTTAATGTTATATATTATAGCTCCGAGTTTCCTCAGTGTCCTTCCTTTGATCAGTTCACTGTGAAATGGCAGAGCATTCACAACTGAACTTCTTAGGTAACAGAAAGTTGAAACCTGAGACAGCTTTTAAGAAAGAAATCTCAAAAGAACCAATGAGGTGCTTAGTCTAAGCTGTAGTCCAGGTGACCTCAGTCAGCCAATGACCTCAAACAATTCTCTCTCACAGAAATGCCTGATGGCTTTGGCCAAACCAATGTCTCTGAATATGTGCTCAGACACACAGCCTCCACAAACACTAGGCCCAAATACAAGCCTGAATATAGAAATGCTACAAATATCCCCACTACTTAGAACAAACTGCAGAAATGTTTCACAGCTGAAAAGCAGCAGTGAGCCTTTAAATGAAAGTTTTAAACAGCTAAAGGAGCCTCTAGAAAAAAAGAGTTTACTGTAACCAGTTATCAGAAACAAACAACCCAACAGATGCTTAATAAAGGTGGACAATTTCCAGTTAATACCTCACACACAGTGAAACTAGCTAGAAAAATACACAGTACACAAAGTGCTATAAATAACAAAGAAATAAAGAACAAAATAAACAAAAAACAGGATACTTAATGTTATATATTATAGCTCCGAGTTTCCTCAGTGTCCTTCCTTCGATCAGTTCACTGTGAAATGGCAGAGCATTCACAACTGAACTTCTTAGGTAACAGAAAGTTGAAACCTGAGACAGCTTTTAAGAAAGAAATCTCAAAAGAACCAATGAGGTGCTTAGTCTAAGCTGTAGTCCAGGTGACCTCAGTCAGCCAATGACCTCAAACAATTCTCTCTCACAGAAATGCCTGATGGCTTTGGCCAAACCAATGTCTCTGAATATGTGCTCAGACACACAGCCTCCACAAACACTAGGCCCAAATACAAGCCTGAATATAGAAATGCTACAAATATCCCCACTACTTAGAACAAACTGCAGAAATGTTTCACAGCTGAAAAGCAGCAGTGAGCCTTTAAATGAAAGTTTTAAACAGCTAAAGGAGCCTCTAGAAAGAGTTTACTGTAACCAGTTATCAGAAACAAACAACCCAACAGATGCTTAATAAAGGTGGACAATTTCCAGTTAATACCTCACACACAGTGAAACTAGCTAGAAAAATACACAGTACACAAAGTGCTATAAATAACAAAGAAATAAAGAACAAAATAAACAAAAACAGGATACTTAATGTTATATATTATAGCTCCGAGTTTCCTCAGTGTCCTTCCTTCGATCAGTTCACTGTGAAATGGCAGAGCATTCACAACTGAACTTCTTAGGTAACAGAAAGTTGAAACCTGAGACAGCTTTTAAGAAAGAAATCTCAAAAGAACCAATGAGGTGCTTAGTCTAAGCTGTAGTCCAGGTGACCTCAGTCAGCCAATGACCTCAAACAATTCTCTCTCACAGAAATGCCTGATGGCTTTGGCCAAACCAATGTCTCTGAATATGTGCTCAGACACACAGCCTCCACAAACACTAGGCCCAAATACAAGCCTGAATATAGAAATGCTACAAATATCCCCACTACTTAGAACAAACTGCAGAAATGTTTCACAGCTGAAAAGCAGCAGTGAGCCTTTAAATGAAAGTTTTAAACAGCTAAAGGAGCCTCTAGAAAAAAGAGTTTACTGTAACCAGTTATCAGAAACAAACAACCCAACAGATGCTTAATAAAGGTGGACAATTTCCAGTTAATACCTCACACACAGTGAAACTAGCTAGAAAAATACACAGTACACAAAGTGCTATAAATAACAAAGAAATAAAGAACAAAATAAATAAAAAACAGGATACTTAATGTTATATATTATAGCTCCGAGTTTCCTCAGTGTCCTTCCTTCGATCAGTTCACTGTGAAATGGCAGAGCATTCACAACTGAACTTCATAGGTAACAGAAAGTTGAAACCTGAGACAGCTTTTTAAGAAAGAAAGCTCAAAAGAACCAATGTAAGTAAGAAAGTATTACTTATTTTCAAGTAAAATTATGAATATATGACATATTAACATTTACTGGTAATAGCTTGAACAAGATGAAGTTTACTTGGTGCTTAAATGATACCATAATTTCTGTCAATGATTCAGTTATCTAGCCAACACCTTTTTCGTATACCTCTTTATCGATATACAAATGTGTCTAGGAGAGTCCACACAGTAGCATTTTGGTACAATATTTCACCATCCAAGTTAACACATAGAACAAGAATAGCTTCTGACTCAAATGTGGTAGTCCATAATTGAGAAAGTGTGATTTTATATCAATTTTATTTCAAAGTATGATTTTATGCTATATGCTATATTAATATTGCTGTTAACTTGTCCAGGAATTATCAGTTGGAAGATTTCATAATGCTGTGAAACACTGCAGTGGTAATGTGTGTATCTACCAAACCTTTGCAAATATGTGTACTTGTTTAGGAATAAAATATACAAATATGTATAAATATTATATTTATACAAGTATGTCAGAAGAATTGTGCAACAGCATTTAACAGGGTAGCTCAACACAGTGGTCTGGGATGGCTAGTGGCCCAAATTGGTTGATCAGTAAGTGAGAAAGTATGATTTTTTTAAGCCAAATTATGAATGGGTGCTATATTAATATTTGTGTTGATAACTTGACCAGGCAGAGTATAAACGGTGCTTCATGATATCAAATGAAAGCTTACATAAAGCTGCAGAATTTGGCCCTGATACCTGCTGTCTACCTATTAGCAATTTGCCTACCTATTACCAATTTGCAGATATTTAAACATGTTATGCAATAAAATATGCATCTATGGATAAATATCATATTTCTGCTATATATCAGGCTTCACCCAACTGAGAGCATTGTGAAACAACATTTCCCATGCTCAGGAAACTTAGATGTCAGAAATGGATTTTCAGGCAAATGGAGGTACTCTGGGTGAAAGAAAATTTTAGTTATTTTCTAGATATTTTATGAATATATGCATATATTAATTATCATGTTTTGAATTAGAAAGAATTTATATTGTACATTGTAGTATCAACTGAAAGCATGCACAACGCTGGAAAACTCTACACTGATTGTTGGTGTTTAATTTTTTTTTTGGAGATATTTACATTCATTTATACATCAAGTATGCAAGTATGCATGCAAATCTTAATTTTATAAATATCTCACAAATTGAAGTATATCTGCAAAACTGCTTTGTAGTAAATTGAAGATTACAAGTGCATAAACAAAAGTTAACCAGAGAGTTGAGGTCTATCTACTGTAGTTAGAGAGAGAGAAAAGTAAGTGTTTGTATAATTATAATAATACATGTTATGTATTACCTAATTACTTCTTCAATATAAAAAAATCACCATTATAACTGAATGGCATATAAATATCACCATTATGAAGAGGAATACATGCAAAACAATGTTCATAATTTAAACTTCTTTGTAATTATTATAGATCTTGAGATATATATAAATATATATATATATATATATATATATATATATATATATATATATATATATATATATATATATGTCTATCTTTCTATTTGTTTACAGGTAGGTTGCAAAATTGCAAGTGTCAAGAGGTATGTAATCACACTTAGGCTAGGCCTGAATGACTAAAGAATTGATTGCTTACTTTTTAATCAGAATTTAAATGTTTCTTGTCAAGACACTTAATGCTACCTTTACCGATACTGAAGAAAAAGTAATTTCTGCTACACCAGGTGTACATTTTTGTATGCCATCTCACAGAAATTCATCGTCTTTTATTCTATTATTTATCATAGCCAGTTTGAAATCATCAGCATGTATTTTTATCCAGAGCTGAATATCTACTTTTGTGAAAGGATTGACATTTACTATTTTTAATTTGTCAGTTATATATTTGTGTGCGATAGGGAAGTCTGCATTAGCAAGATTAAGATAAGCAGCATACACTGTCAGTTTAAAAATGCTACCATAAAAGTTAAAGGGATTTATCTACTCTTAGTAAACCCATACAATGCCACATTTAACAGATTAGGTCCCACTTTTCATAATGGGTATGTTCCATTATGACTCTTTCACATACCTTTCACATTTTACCTCTGGTGTTCGGAAAATAATTAGGGTAAAGGCCCTCAAATAAGGATGCCTTTTAAATGTTAATATAATAAGGATAGCACTTCTCAAAACAATTTACAATTTTAGGAAGAATGGTGCAAATGTCTAAGAAACAATTAGGGACATTCACCTAAAATCTGGATATTTGAAAGGTATTCATCTTTTTACAAGATTTTGCATAGAAAAATGTTCATAATGATGTGTCTAAAATTGTTTGGTCTGGCTAACCCTCTCTCATTTTGTGAACCAGTAACACTATAGCCTGTCCCCATAGCACAGAGATGACACAGGTAATACAGAGGAATTGAGTGAAGTCTGGTATACCACCTGTGACCAAGAAGGGGACAGGACTAACAAGAAGCAGAGTATAAAGGATTAGTCCAGATACAATCACTTTGGCTAGTAAATCTAGGAGACTGTCTCTCTGATACCCTCCTTGTGGGAGGAATAAAGACACCTTGTTGAAGTTTCTAGTAGTTTATTCAGTTAAGTAGGTAGATGGATGAGTGTTCTTGTTCTACTACATTACATTCAAAAGGTCAGTTATATAAAGGCAGTACAGACAATGGTAAGAGGGTCCATGGGAGCTGATGGGAGGAAAATCTGGCAGGTGGAAATATAAGGAACCAATCCCAAAACTTAGAGGTTAGGCCCTTATTTGAATATTCTGAAAGATGCATGAGGTTTTACCAGCTCAGCAGCCTGTGAAACCTCATTCTTAGTTACAAATTTTTATTTTCAACTTTTAACACACAAAATATGACAACACACTGGAGCTACCACTACAGAACTATATTTAAGAAAACACTTGCCTGAGTTTCATCAGTCTAACAGAGTGGTTTACACTTTGATCATTGAAAATGCCTGGTTTTATGAGGCTATCATCCCGATTTATTAGTCTGTTTTGTAACACATGTAAAATGAGAAGCTGTGTCTGCATTTGTGGGGATCATAATCATTGGAGCCAATTATGGAAGCTTTATTATAGAACTTTTTCCAGTCTATCACATGTAATATGGGATGGTGTGCCCACTTTTACAGGACTAACATATCTTAGCATACAATATGAAATGTTAATATTCTCTTGTATAGCAAAAAAGGTTTACAGTGCCTGCTTATACAGAGATGCACACACATTACCATTTCCTTTAACCCATTTGACAAGGATTTAGTTAGTCCTTAACTGATAATTTTATAGGAGCTGGCCACATTTCCTCTAGTAGTATAAATACTGAGTTGGGTTTCTGCTGAACATAGGCCACAATCTTGGTGTGCCTATCCCAGACAACTAAGGATAAATACAATAATATAAATTAAAAAAAAGAATTAAAAAATAATTTGGCATCAGTGAAATAGTATTTATTGTGTGTATTTATATCAGCAAATGTAAAGAAGATGTTTTCCAATTAAAAGTTAAATCATTTACATATTTTCTACTGCTATCATAGTCATATGATATTACAGTATCATATCTGTTGATAAATGAAGTCCAAAATAAGTCCAGTCATTACAGTTCCTTTTATACTTATACTTTCTTCCTAATATGAGTTTAGTTTGTGTTCATAATAATTGTCTTTGTTTTAATGTCATTACATGTGAAAGTTAAGACTTATTCTAAAGTCTTAAAGGTGCCATGTAATGAGAGTAAAATATAATTGTATAATATATATTACTTACAACTAATAATATCTCATCAGCCAATATTATTTTAGATTTCAGTTCATCCTTAATTTTGTATTCCAGGTATTTCATGACATAAGGAAATACCCAAAGATATGACAGTTACAACAACAAGGAAAGGAGATAACATACATCCTTATTTATTGCTCACAATAAAGTAGTTGGCTGTGGTGGTGTAGTGGTTAGCATTGTTGCCTCACAACAAGAGTTTTTTTGGTTTGATTCTCAGCCAGAGCACCTCCTGTGGGAAGTCTGCTTGTCCTCCCTGTGGTCAAGTGAGTTTTAAAGACATGCAGTAGGTGTGCGTTTGTGCCTCTGTGGAGGATGGGTGCCAGGCTGGCAATTTGACACTGTAAAAACCCACTGACAGTCAGTCTGCAGACTGGTGATCCGCTGTGGCTACCACTAACAGGAGAAGCAGAAAGACATTGCTTTATTGCTTATAATAAATAAATCAGTATTCAGACATGTCTTTGAATTGCTATATCATGTTTAAGGCAAATTTGTATATTCATGTAGAAAATCAAAACATTCTAGCAGCCCTAAAAAGTGCCTACAGCTAATTGTTTCAAAGAAATTTCCAAAATCTAGACCTGTGACTGTCATTTTTAAGAATTTTTATCCAAACATTCTTTCAAAGTTAATATAATTTTATATTGTCTATCAATCATCTATAAATACAGTTTTATCTTATATTTTTATAATTACTGGGCTAGTTAGTTCACCCTGTGGGCTATTTTAGGCTTAGCGCATTTTCTTCAAAGGTGAGAATCAAACCCTGTATTTTATGTGTGTGAGGTAAAAACCTTGACCATTATGCCATCTGCTCCCCCTATTTTAAATGCAGGCTAATTTATGTGCCCATCTAAATGTGTATATGTGGTCTTTGACATTGTAGTGTCATTGCTCATAGGTAAATACTAGGCAATCAATGTGCATACTATTACAAGCCTAGACAATAACCAGAGGTCAGAGGTAAACCCTGTACCTTGTATCTATGAGGTAAAGACCTTAATAATTATGCAAAGCCTTCCTCTTTTGTTTGTGACAGCTAGTAAGATTTTTTTAATCAGTCATCTAGTAGATACAGTAATAATTTAAAGACAATAAGACAAACTCAGAAAACTTTATAGCATCACACTAAGCAAATTTGAGATGCAAGTGGCCATGAGCAGGATGTATGTAATTAAAAAAAATCCATAAAATATGGCTATGCCTATTAATGTGGTCAGCACTATTATATGCTAATGACTGTATAATGAAGCACCACATATGAAAATGAGACAGGAAAAATGGCAGAATGATTCAGAAACAATTAAACGGCACTCAGTTAATTTAGTCCTGCTTTGTATTTGAACTCAGCCATATACCTGTATTTAAATGAAGTTCATTGCAAAATTATGTTAGGGTTGTCACAGCTATAGTAAATGTATATTTCATTGCGACTGTTTTACCTGATGGGATACAATGTCACTCTCAGAGCTACCGGGTCATGTTAAGCCTTGCTTAACATCTCATGCTCTCTATGACACTAACATAGTGGATAAGTACTTGCCATAATGACTGAAGTCTTCACCTAATGAACAAAAGGTACAGGGTTTGATTCTGACCTGAGCTTCTTGCCTAAGCTTAAAATGGCCCCTCATGGCAGTTAGCCTAGCATTCACCTATAAACCCAATAAACCAATGTTGGCAGAGACACCATACAAATTCATAGGAGTATATCAGCTTCCACTAGTCCGGTGGCAGTTGTGGAGTACCTGTCCTAGTGGAAATAGCAGTATGTGTGGCTTTGTGTATGTTAGATACAGGGATCTTTCAGGGACCTGCTGGGGACACAGTGGGGGTATATCAGGAAGTTTCATCAAGAATGCTCCATCAGTTTCCCAATGCCATTGTTCAGCATATGGGGAAGCATATGTAGTTTCCATATACCTCAAAAAGAGAGCCAATACAATGTGGGAGTTCTATGATATAACCCATTTCCGCTGAGATACTGGGAGCTAATAGACTATACCCAAATACTGGGGACACAGTGGGGATATCTCAGGAATCTTCCTCAAGAATACTCCATCAGTTTCTCAATGCCATGTTTCAACATGGAGGAGAGCATATGCAGATCCCGCTTTTCCACGTAAAAAGCCAAAACAATGTGGGAGTTCTATGATAAAGCCCATTTCCATGAGATTCTGGGGCCCATAGACTGTACCCACATACTGGAGACATAATGAGCATATCTCAGGGATCTTACTTGAGAATACTCTATAAATTTTTCAGTGCCATGATTCAGCATGTAGGGCAGAATATGTAGTTCCCATGAACACCAGAAAAAAGAGCCAACAGTATATGGGAGTTCTATGGTACAGCCCATTTCCCTCTGGTTCTGGAAGCGCATAGCTGTAGCCACATAGAAATAAAGCCCACACCTGTTTAACTGGAAAGGAAGAATGTCAACCACAAAGGGTATACTCCATCAACTGCCATGTGGTCTGCAATGCACAAGGTAGCAGTGTACAATGTATGCAGGCCACACAGCAATATTACATTGGGGTCAGAATGGAGAGATAATAAGTCAGCAAGTAAAGGAGAGTATATTGTTGTTAAAATTTTATTCATCCTCAAGTCTTGGTAAGTACCTTTGTGAGGTGGACCCTGTTTTCCCTAAAATCTCACCAAGATGATACTGATATATAGACTATTTATATAGCATATATCATGGACAGAAGTAGGTGAAAAATTAAAAAAGAGAGCTGGGTGCACAAGACCCAGGATAAAAAATTGTCCAATCCTGGTAGGCACAGCATGCTGGAGTTACTCCCCAAAGTAAGGAGAAGCAGGAAGATCAGTAGACATCTGAAGAAGTACTATGGGCATGGGAAAGAAAAAGAGATTTAATATGGTGTAATATTTATGCAAAGGAGAAAGCAAAACTAACCAATACAAAAAGAGCAGCACCAAAGATATTTGAAGAGAAATGCAGGCAAAGGAATCCAGACATGGAAAACTTTACAATACAAAATACAAGAAGACAAAGAGGAAAAGTAGAAAATGGAATTAGTAATGGAGAAGTTAAAGAAATAGAAACTGAGATTATGGAGTACTTACGAAGTGAAGGATTCAGTGTACAAAATCTGCTTCAGAAAGCACCACAACAGGATAGAGCAATGGATATCCAAATTAATGGGAAACCAGTGGAACAGGAAGCAATTGGTCAGGTGCCATATGAAGATCTTTTGGAGCCTTCCACAGGAAACCAGTATAAACATTCACGTTAAGCTAGACAGCAAGGGAAGGAACAGGAAACTGTGGATAAACTGATGCAGTCAATGTTGAGGAGTGATAGGCCAATGAGTTCCCATATGACAGAGCAACGACTGGCACAGCATAAAATTGAAGAGAATGTGCCACAGGAAAATGCTATAAAACTTTCTATAGAATGCCTGCAGGAAATGGAAAATAAAAAATGTGCCCTCAGTTTAGAAGAAAATGAGCTAAGAGAAGACTTTTTGATTTACTAGACATAGATAGACATATTAAGATCAATGAAAGAAACAGACTGCAAAAGGTCAATAAAACCCCAAAAGTCAGAAGTTTAATAAAACAAGTGAACATAGTAATTAAGACTGCCTCTAGAGATCCATACAATATAACAGATGTAAACAGGATATATTACTGTGTAGCTAAATTAGTAACAGATAAAGTTCTTCAACAGAACACAGGGTAGTGAGGAAAGGAAGGGGAGAAATCGAATACCATCATGGAAGTAATGGCTAGAGAAAACTATAAAGCAATTAAGACAAGAAGTGTCACTGTTAGAAGAATATAGAAGAGAGAACAGATCAACAAAGATACAAAGAAAGATAAATGTGATAAAGGCAATGCACAGTATTGGAACAGACCAGGATCTATCATGCACTATCACAGATAAACTAAAAATCTGAGCACAGACGGAAAGACTTAGAGCATATGCAGAAAAATATAAGGGAAAAGTAGAAATAAGAAATTTATTGATGACCAAAAACGTTTTATAGAGAACTGGGAAACAAGGTAAAAAGAATTCAAAGACCACCAAAGCAAAAAAAGAAATAGGTACATTTAGGAGAAGTATCTATGAAGATCCGCTGGAACATAACAAAGATGCTACATGGATAGAAGAAGTAAAAGAAAGTATAAGAAGTTCAAAGGTACAGGATATGAAATGGGATGAAGTATCAGCCACAAAGATTGAAACAAAGTTAAGAAAAGCTTCTAAATAGAAAACCCCAGGCCCAGATGCAGTACTTAACTTTTGGTTAAAAGTATTAACATCTTTGCACCAAGATTTAGCCATGAGTAAGAACTATTTATATGCACACCCTGAACAGACACTACCCTGGCTAACAACAGAAAAAACAATCCTCCTACTTAAGACTGAACCTGCAAGCTACCCTAAAAATTATAGGCCAGTAACTTGCCTTCCTACGACATATAAACTAGACATGGGAACTGATGCTGACAGAGTTTACAGTCATTTGGAAGAAAACTCAATTATGGTAGTAGAACAAAAGGGAAAAGAAGAAAGTCATATGGAGCAAAGGATCATGTGTTGTTAAAGTCATAGTGTAGAACTGAAAAAAGGGGAAGAATTTAAGTATGGCATGGATTGACTACAAAAAAGCATTTGATAGTATCCCACATTCATGGATAAAAGAGTGCACCCTACACTGATCGACTACTTTACAGTGACTATGAAACAGTGGCAGACCACTTTACAATTAAGCCATGGTAAAGGAAAAATTATTATCCCAGGGATAAAAATTCAAAGGGGGATATTCCAGGGTTACTCTTTGTCACCACTGCTATTCTGCCTTACCCTTACCCCATTAAGCTGTCCACTTAGCAGCTTAGGCCATGGATACAATTTGGATCCTAGAAAACAACAAAGTGTAAAGACTTCTCATCTTCTCTTTGTCAGTGATTTAAAACTGTATAGCTCATCAGATGAGGAACTGAAAACACAACTGCAAGTTGTCAAAACTTTTTCAGATGATACAAGAATGTAATTTGGTCTTGATAAATGTGCAAAAGTAACCTTTAAAGCAGGAAAACTGCAGCACCAGGAAAATATCAGTTTGGGACAATAATGATATAAAAGAACTTGAGCAACAGGGAGTGTATAAATATTTGGGAATTGATGAAGGATCAACAATAAAACATAAACAAATGCCAATAAAACTTAGTAAGAAATAATTTAGAAGACTTAAATTAATCCTGAAAATAGTGTTGACGTCTAGGAACAAAATTCAAGCTATAAACCAATTTGCTCTTCCTCTGCTAACATACAGTTTTGGAGAGACTGACTGGACCCAAAACATGTTGGATAGATTAGATAGGAAAACAAGAAGGATCCTTCATACTCAACAAATGATTTATAAAAATCAGTGCATACTCATACTCAACAAATGATTTATAAAAATCAGTGCATACCAAGATCATATATTCCCCATTCCAAAGGGGTGATAGGCCTCTTTGAAAATTATTACATGTATAGATCTGCAATCGTGGGACTCCACACATATATGCTGACCTCACAAGACCCAAATGTAGTGAAAGTTTTGAAACATGAGAAGAATAAATCCAAGAAGACTTTTCTGCTTAATCTAGCAGAAGCATATTGGCATCAAGCAGGAATGGAAATCAAACCAGAAGTAGATAAAAATCAGGCAGCAACTGATTGTGCCAAAAAAACAAAAGAAAGAATATAAGGTGAAGGACCAGATAAGAAGGCAAGAAATCTGGAAAATGCATAAATATAGCTGCAAGTATAGAAAAGTTCTGGAACAACCTCATTCTGATCAGGAACTAACACAGGAATGGTTATGGAGAAGTGGATTCAAACCAAGAGATGAAAGCTTAATACTGGCAGCCCAAGATAGTGGGCTGCATAAACATTGGTTTACAAAGTCCATTGAACATGTGGGAGAAACAGACAAATGTAGGTTTTTTCAAACTGAATTGGAAACAGTCATACACCTCATTGCTGGCTGTGACATACTAATGGCAGAAGGACTGTATACTGACAGGCATAATAATGTGGCAAGATTGTTGCACTGGGGATTGTGTAAACATTATGATACTTAAGTGGCTGAAAAACACTGGAAACATGATCCACAAGGCATCATAGAAAATGATGAAGTTTACATCACATGGGATCATCCATTACCAACAGTTCAAAATATAGATGCTAGAAAACTGCATATGGTGGTCCATGAAAAGAAGATAAAAGTAGCATTGATCACTGAAATCGCTAAACCCAGTGACTACAGTGTCTTGCGTACAGAGAGAGACACAAAGTCATAAAATATCAGGATTTGCAGGCAGAAACGAGAGCAATTTGGAAGAAAGATAGTTAGACAGTTCCGATAGTAGTAGGAGCAACTGGTCTTATAAAAATAATTTACAATCATATTTAGATATGTTACCAGTGCATGTAACTCCATACATATTGCAGAAGGAGTCATTACTGGGCACACTGTGGGTGCTGAGAAAAGCACTTCTGGCTAACATCAAAGATTGAAACAGTACTAATTTCATGAACTTTAATCGTACTTTGACTTAGGAATGGGGTTCATTTCCATCACAGTATTAGAAATCCCAAAGATTTGGAGAAATTAAAAAAGGAGAAAAATAAAGCCCACACTTGTTTAACTGGAAAGGATGAATGTCAACCACAACGGGTATACTCCATCAACTGCCAGGTGGTCCGTAATGCACAGGGTAGCAATGTACAATGTGTGCAGGCTGCAGAGGCTGTTTTGTTCACTCTCACATATGGCACACATGTGACTTTAACAACTGTTTGTGAGGGGTGACTTCCCATAGGGGCATCTTCTTAATGTGCTGAATATGCCCTGGAAAAGTGTCTTATGACACCCATCAGAAATCCACACTAGCAGACCAGTGTTACAAACATGTGCTATCGCAAATCAGAAACATTACAGAGCAGATGCAACAGCTGTTGAAGACATGCTTTCACTGTCTGGATTCGTCCTTTGGTGTGCTGCAGTATCACCCTGCTGCATCTGCCACAATGCTGACTGCATGTGCAGTGTTACACAATATTATACTTAGGAAGCAGTTACAGCACAGCATATTCTGCCAAGGCTAGCAGTCCCAGCATAACAGTCAGAGGAAACTGAGACACATGAGGAGACAAAGGAAAACTAGCAAGAAGGGATGATCATGCCAGACAGATGGATGATTATGCCAGAGAGATGCAGACAGAGGTCTGCAATATAAGTATACAAGAGTTAAGTAGATAATTCTGCAGTACAAATGAGGCATGTAAAAACATCAGAGTGTGCTTACCCATGCATAAGGTGGCCAAGCTGTGCATCAGACCTAGTCCACTCAAGTAATAATGTACAAAGGGCAGGGTACAGCCATCATCATTTCCACAGGTGGAAATGGGAGTAAAGAAGTGCATGCTTTTCACAGTAAGTGTGTTAAGTAAGTGCTGATTTTATAAAAGGAAAAACTGCTTTTATGGGAAGTAGGTTTAATGTGGAAATAGTGTCAGTGGATGTGTATGATGTACAGAAGGTTCTGGTGGTGTTTTTTTTTTTTGTGTGTGTGTGTGTGTGTGTGTGTGTGTGTGTGTGTGTGTGTGTGTGTGTGTGTGTGTGTGTGTCTGCAGGGGACAGCATCAGCAAATAGTACAGCACTGTCCCTCAGCAGGTTTAGGGCATGCATAACAGCAAGTTCAGCTTACTGTGCATGATCCAGTCCATGAGAGGTGGTTCTGCTAGGAATTAAACTACATGTTCCACAGCCCTGGCTAGATGCTGGTGTGATGTTTGACCTTGACAAATGTCTGCCAGAAAATGTGCCGGCATGATTATGGTAATGAGTACTGAAACACCGTTTCCTGGAAGTCAACACCTACACAATCGATGATGCTGTGGAAATGCTAGGGGAGGGATCTCACAAATCCACAACCACTTTGGCAAATATCTGTGGATGTAGCAGATGAGTATCATAAAAATTATTTCTGGTGTCAGAAGTTGAAAACAGTACTTTAGGTATTATGAATTATTTTTTTATAGTATATTGTTCCCTTTTCATTTGTATTTAATGTAAGAGCTTACCAAAATGGTATAATTTTTAAATACACATTTATTAACATACTTTTCTATAGCTGCATCTGTTGCAGAAAAAAAAAAAACATTGGCCTTGTTCACTTTGAGTCAATTAGCTCCCCCGTTTTTTAGTTTTGGCCACTACTTAAAACATTAGTATTTTTTTATTTTGCACCTCACCACTGCTCCCCTTCACTGTACTGGCCTGGCACCCCAGTAGTGTCTGTGTTGGGCCTACCACTAGCTTCATCCCCTTTCCGGGACTTAATCCAATGTTGCTGGGTCTGATCAAAGAACTAAGCATCTGGAGATTCAGCATGTCTGTGCATTCACCCTGGGGAGTTTTTTTTTTTTTTGATGTATGACCTACATATTTCTCCCATCTCCCTTGTGGATCTAATGGACAAGACTGGGGTTGGAGTGCAATAGAGACATATGCAGTATTGCCCCACCTCCTCAGTGGCTCAGTCAAATCTCCACCCTATACCGTCTTTAGGCACACCCACCAATGCATCTTCCCCAGCCTGCACTAAGGATAGACACAGTAGACATCCATAGATGCAACCACCCACCCTAGGATTGCAACTTTCATCCCCTACCCCTGCTTGGTCAGTTGCCCAAGCCACTAATCAAACTTGGGTCACCTAGGTTGTAGAGAGGAATTTATCCCTCTATGCTACCGGAGCGGCTTAAAACATCAATATTTAATGAAAATGCCTCAAGCATCACCATAAACCTCTTTGTATTTTATTGCAGTATTACAACTCTTTTGTGATACCCTTCCAGCAGTATAAAATATAGCATGAGACCTGAACTTATTATATGCACTGAAACATTTACTCACAATATGAAACACTCAGGAGTAGATGCACCAGTTCTATCTACTATTACTAAAAGGTAAATCATGTGTTTTCAACTATCTATCTTTATCTTGAAATGCATTTATTCCTAACTCAGTCAGGTGTATCTCCATTGAATGCTAGCCTTCCCCAAACTTCTCAACCTCATTTCTAATAGAACTAGTCTGACTAATACCTTGGTTTAACTTCTTGGAAACATGAAATATGATCTGTTTAATGAGGTTTTTAAACTAGTAACAAAAATATAGAATAGATGAAGTGGAAAAGAATATAAGGTAAAGAGATTAGGGGGACAAAGGAATAAATGTAAGTCTTTTATTCCCCACTCATCCTCATTCTTATCTAACTAGTTTAATTTTTTTTTACGTTTGGACATTTTTCCTACTGTTTTATCAAATGCACCACCAGCTAGATCATGCATCCTATACTATCTCCTAAAATGTCATCCTTTTTTTAGCTGAAGAAAGAACCTTAAAAATTGTGCCATTCTTTGCAGCATTTTTAAAACCTGGATCTGATATCCTATATGATCTCCTTAAATGTCACTCTTTTAGTTGAATATTGCTAAAACGTTAAGATCAGTAGGCAAATCTAACTATTATTTCCTACAGATTTAAAAGTCTCCTTTATGTGAGGGTAACGCTTCCCTTTTACATTATATGACAATCATCTCTGCATATTTCATAGACATCAACATTTACTGAGCATTATTTATTCACCAACATTCATACTACATCACAGTTGTCTTTGAAATTTGACCTAAATAAAATATAAAGTAAATGTGAATTTGGTCAAAACTGAATTTAAAATTTAGCAACAGGTGGAAACTGAAAATATTTTGTAAGTTATCAGTATTTTTCATTATGTTATAACTCTCTTAACCCACACAGATGCTACTATGTTAGGAAAGGTGCTGCAAGTAAATAGAGATAACACTACTTTATGATCAGTTCCTATAAAATGTCTAAATCCAACAGTAAATGCATTTCTCTGTCTTATTTTGCTGGGTCTTGTACAAGTGAATCACAGCAGTAGTTCAATCAATGTAAAGAACATTCTGTTACCAGATCTTCCCCTGTCAATGTGTAATGTAATAGAGACAAGGTAAGAAAATAGCTCAAAGTCTCTTCTGCCAGCCCTACTAATGCCAAGCAGCAACAGTTGCAAAGGCATAGTAGTAAAATTACTTACTTTCTCTCACCAGGACTTCCACTGGCAAGCAGCAACAATTGCAAAGCTGCTTTAAGGAAACTAACTCAAGGTCTTTCTCAAATACTAGAGGTCCACTGGTAAATGCTAGCAGTTCTTAACGTTGAGCCTTTCAGTACAAGTAACAAATAATCAGAGAAAACTGGTTAACAGACTTCATTGTGTCTCACTGTGCAAACACTTGGGTCTGCACCCACAAACTAAACTTTAACACATCACAAGTTTTAGAATGAAGCTGCAGACTCAAGTGGATTAAAGCCCCAGACAAGTAAAATGTCACTGGCAATTTCAAAAGTCTGTATTATGAAATATCTCAAATCAATACCTCATAGATGAGTAGATTGACAACTCCAGCTCTCCAGTCATTGGTGGAAATATCAGTCAGGATTCCAGCTGTCAAAGCTTCCACTGTGGCATTTTTTTGTCCCTCTACCTTCTTACTATTATGTGCTAACCCTAACCCAAACCATAACATTGACTCTAAACATTATATTACTAAAACCCTTTGCCCTAACAGAAGCACTATACAAGACAAAAGAACACAGACAGCACAAAACAAACACAGCACTGAATCTATCCTCGTGCCTAACCCTTACTGTAACCGTAACCTGCAAATGCTTTCATATTCACAACTGCTGTAACAAAGTCTTGCACATCCTCACAACCACGTTTTCATTCAAACATTATTTTTTCTGCACACTCCTGCTTACATATGCTACATAAAACTAAATTCAAGATTTACTCAAATAAGCATTCACTCTTTTTTTACACCCCAAAAAATACCTTTAACTTTCTACCAAATTCAGATGTGCAATCTACCATTTGAGTTACGCACACGCACACGTGTGTGCGTGTGTGTATATGTACATCTCTGTGTGTGTGTGTGTGTATATATATATATATATATATATATATATATATATATATATATATATATATATCTATATATATATATATATATATATATATATATATATATATATATATATAGCTATATATATATATATATATATATATGTATGTGTGTACAGCATACACGGATCTACTTCACTTACCCGAATGCCCACATCACCGACTTTCACTTCGCCGAGACCAATGGACCGACAAATCAGAATACCAACATGTGGAACACCAACATTCCACTTGAGGTAAATAACCCCTTGGCCATCCCATTAAACTTTGTCCCTTACCCCCGCAGTACTACGATCTCAGAGTTGGTATATTTAGTTACGGGGGTGTGGGGGGAAGGGTTTAATTTTGTTGTTTCTTTGTTTTTATTTTGGGATGGACAAGCGGTTACTTACATCAAGTCGGAAGTTGGTGTTCGGATGTCGGTCTTCTGATTTGTCGGTCCTTTGGTCTCGGTGAAGTGAAAGTCGGTGATATGGGCATTCAGGTAAGTGAAGTAGATCCATATACACTTTATATATGACATATAATGTATGTATCTGTGTGTGTGTGCAAATATATGTGTGTGTGTGTGTGTGTGTGTGTGTACATATATATGTGTGTGTGTCTACCACACACACATATATATATATATATATATATATATATATATATATATATTATATATATACACACACACACACACACACACACACACATATATATATATATATATATATATATATATATATATATATATATATATATATATAAATATATAGTTTCACTTCATAATCTGAAATGCTGAAATCTCAAATTTCAGCATTTCAAAATGATGCAGCCGAACCATTCACAATCCCAAAATCCACAATCATGAACATACATACACCATATACCACATAACACACACACACCATTCTACCCACAGCACACAAACCACACAACCCTACAATACATGTAAGCAGGGGGGGCAAGACCCCCTGCACCCCCCATGTGGGGGGCTGTGCTCCCCACACCTCCCCTACTTATGTATACCAATTCCGAGATCGCACATAGCAAAAAAAAAAAAAAAAAAATCACACCACGGTATTCTACACTCGCTTGCACACAAATACACATCATATATGCACAAACACCAACAAATCCAACACTCGCACTCATACTTACACCTCCCTACCCTTACCCACACAAACAATGTACAAAAACACACACATACACTCACTCACCTTCAATTCCAAACAGCATACCAGCCAAACACTTCACGTAACTTACCGGAAATGCATAAGCATGGATTTGAGATATTCAAATTTGCTCTTATGCACTTTCGGCATTCTGCATTTTCAGCTTCATGGTCTCGGAATGCTGAAATTTGAGATATCAGCATTTTGAGATTATGAAGTGAAACTATATATATATATATATATATATATATATATATATATATATAGATAGATAGATATATATATATAGATATATAGATATATTTATTTTTACACATGCACCAACAATTTGGTTGGGAAAGGGCATACCTCACAAAGGTACAGACAGTGCATGAAACCACTATGCCAAAAATCCCAACAATATCAAAAAAGAAACACCCAAACTTCGCATTAAGTAAATCACCAAAAACCACAACCAAAACATTTTAAATTAAAATTAAATTAAAACAAATGACTCCCTCCAAATTCTAACAATATCATCAGACATGGTTTGTCTGAGCAGTGGGAGTATTGCAGAAAGGTTTTTATGGTTAAGGTTGGGGTAGGGTCAGGGAAAACTTTAGTGTTAGTAAACATTTGTAGGGTGATGTAGGTAGTGAATCTGCCTGCAACACCTTACTAATAGGTGCCTAATAGCAGCTCTAAACCTGCACCATCATCTTACCCTTGAAAAATTTGTTCTATAACACTATCACTAAACAAGATACCTCATATCTCATACATACACACATCACACTCACACATACACACATACTATACTAAATTTAAACTCTAATCTTATTACATCTGTACTTGTGCAAACACTTCCTCCCCCAATGCTGAAGCCTTAAGAGTATCTCAATGTTTCTACATTTCTTTCCCAAACCCACACTTACTTTATCCACATTCATGCAATGTACCATTTAATTGAAATGTTAAAATGTTGATAGATGAGACAATTAATCATATTCCACAGTCATTCACTACATCAACTGTTAATGAGCAGCCAAGAGACTGAATAATACTAATATGGGTTCCATTTGTTTGGGCAAATGTCCAAATTATCACATATTCACTTGTTAGAATTTTGGAGCTTCAAACCAGTTTTTATGTTGGCATTCAGTATTGATAGGCATCAGGATTTTGTCTTTCCCCACTGTAGTATATTCTCAGAGGTAGTTTGGTTGTGCAGCGATGCAAAGGGGTTTGCCCCCTGCATAAAACAGGTTTGAAGTGGTTTTTTTTGTATTTGTTTTTGTGGCTTCATTCTTTTGCATTTCAATCTTTTAGTATCATTCTTTTGAGGTTCAATCACTTGCTTGATCTTATGATAGAAATCCATATAAACCACTCAAGTTTATTTATTTATTTAATTATTTCAGCTTGATAACTGAGTAAATGGTCTGGCTGACAGACTTTTTCAGCCACAACCTGGGCACCATGCTGCATGACACAAACAGAAAACTATACATAGGCTAAAGAATACACAGAGTTGTATATACTATAATAAGACAGTACAGAAATGCATTTGTATACTACTTATAATTATAATAATAAATGCCAGTGATATTATTTTCAGTATGTGCAATTAAGCTACACATATCTCTTCAGGTGCATGGAGTATGACCAAATAAATCCAAAGGAAAAGATGTCCAGCAATCAGTATAATCACAATTGCAAATGTCTTGTCCCAAAAAAATGAAAAACAAAACACAGAGACAAATACACACACACACACACACACACACACACACACACACACACACACACACACACACACACACACACACACACACACACACACACTCTAACCCCCGGATTCATGAAGCCCCGTGCAAGAATAAGGCTATTCTTGCATGGAGTGGTTCGTGTCCATTTAGGATAGCAGCACACCTTGCATATGCATGAAGGCACACTGCTATCTAATCTAAACGGGCATGAACCAGACTACAGGGGGCATGTGTCAGCAGTGCCTGCACCTGAAACACACCCCCTTCACTCTGAAAGTGCTGTACTGCACTTTCTGACACACATGAGTCTCAATCTATATAATATTAGAGCCTGGCTCTAATATTATATAGTAAACGAGTGTCTGCAGACACTGACATGTAAATAGCAACATTTCAGTGTCTGCGGACACTCAAAAAGAAAAACAAAAACATAAACGCCTAGAAGGCAGCAGCCTTCAAGTGCACACCCCCAAATGTATGCACTCTTGCCCTACATGCATGGAAGCAGTAGGGCACGAGGAAAGGAATAGAAATTAAAAACAATGTACTCTTTTTATTTTTCATCAAATAAATCTGAAGTTTAAGTGGTGCGCAGCTTGTTTGCATGGCACGCTGCTATGCTTAGCCTGGCTGAAATCCTGAAAATGATTTAATAAGTGCTACTGCGATAGAAAATGTCATTGCTGTAGCATAGTGGCACTGCTATGGTATAGCATGTAGAACATGCTCAGTTTGAATCCCCCCTCTGCCAAATTATTAAATAAACTGTTAAGGAATTTGAATGATAGATGTCAATCATATGGCTCACATATAGCATAGTAGGGGTGAGAATATGTAAAATATAAATGTATTACCTGGAATAATCCCCCTGGCTACTGTGTGCTCCTGGCCCTAGCTTCTCAATCATTCTCTCCAACCCTCTATTCTCTACTGTGCATCTAGAGACTTCCTGCCCAGAGAACAAGGACCCCTCACAATTAAAGCTTCCACCTTTACCTTATCTCAGGCAGCTCAGAGTCTTAGCATTAGAGGGTACAAGGAACTCTCCAACCCTCTATTCTGTACTGTGCATCATAGAAACTTCCTGCCCAGAGAACAAGGACCTCTCTCAATCAAAACCTTCCACCTTTACCTAATCTAAGGCAGCTCAGATTCCTAACATCAAAGGGAACAAGGAAGTACATGTTATATAAAATAGGTCTTTGATAGTTCTTTTCTAAATATCTGCAACTGTATTTCATAAACTATCTACCCAGATGCCCAACAGCCAGGCCCCTCTCATCCTATAGCAAATAAACCTTCTCCTCCTTGCATAGCCTCCTGTATTCTAATAACCTGAGACTCCCACCCCTATTTCCTCACTATCTCTCTCACAATAGCCACTTCTGCTTAATTGACTTTACTCCCCTAGGTTGCTACCTTCACTAAGTGTATTTCTTTAACTTTTTACCTTATCCCTCTGCTAGCTGAACTTAAAATACAGCAGTGCTATAGTAGATTACATTTACATCTCCCACATCAGCCACCCTTTCCTCACAAGGGCTCCCTGGGATCCCCTCACAGGAATTAGCAATCCATTGATTGTTCTCTATGAACTCACATACTTACTTATCTGATCCCACTCCATTCGCCCTGCTGGCTCACTCCATTCCCCTACCCCACCCCCAATTTCCACCCACCCCCAGTGCTCCTAGCCTTATACCTCTCTAACCACTTCCACAACCCCACTATCCAATCCCAACCCACATCTCAATAAAGGTATTCCCTCCATTTTCATCACTCCTCCCACTGTATAACATACTTCACCTCTTCACTCTCTACCTTCAACTTCTTCATCACAATGCCTATTCCACCCATATGAGCATACTTCAAACCCTTACTCCTGTTCTTACTTCTTCCTTTCCTTTTCCTTCCCTTTATCCTAACAGCCTATGAACATCTTAGCTACTCTAATTTCCACCAGCCCTCTAAACAAACATCGCTACCAGCTTTTTCAGCCACCCTTAAACACATCAACATAACATCTACAACCAGCTATCTCCTCCCAAAGTATCATACAGTTATCCATATTACCTATAAACATTACCAAGTCAATAGAACCCATAACATATTGAATCATTCCCTAATTCACACATACAGACTACACCAACACCTCCTACTGGATGGTGACATTCATCCCAATCCTGGCCCTACCAATAATAGTCCTGCTAACCCTACCAATAATAGTCCTGTTAACCCAGTTAGACCCTCTGCCTCAACCTATCACACCCCTACAAGGCCTCATATCTCCCTCTTCATAGCTCACCTAAATATACGAAGTGTAAATAATAAAGTGACTCAGCTTCATGCATTACTGGATGTACATGACTTTGACATCCTATGCCTAATGGAAACATGGTTAAAACCTGCAACCCAAGACTATAAAATCACCCCTCCAGGATAAAGTATTTTAAGATTGGATCACCTTAACAAGAAGGGTGGGGGCATAGTCATAATATATAAAGCAGGGCTCCATGTTACTCTACTAGATATCCACCCACCATTTGATACCAATACTGAAATTCTTATCACTAAGCTACAACTAAACACTTGTAAGTACATCTATATTATATGCTCCTATATTCCTCCAGGTAATAACATTATCTCCCTAGAAAATACCGATAGCTGGCTTTCCATGAACTATCCACAAGAAACCGTAGTGCTAGGTGACTTTAATATAGACTAGAAAACCTATAATACTGATAACCCAACTAACCACATAAACTTACATGGCTTCTCCCAAACTATCACCTCATCCACCAGAATCCATAAACCTACCTATAAAGAAAGCACCTTAGATTGGATTCTAACAAATACTCAGTCCCAATCATATATGACAGGAATCCTGCCGGATGACATTAGTGATCACTCACTAACTTATATACTTTGAAAAAAGAGTAATATTCCCTATCCTTCATCTTATAGAACTACTCACTCCAATAAATATTTTAACCCTGACCGCTTCCAAAATGAACTTAGTGTGTGTGATTGGTCACCCCTAAAACACCTCCAGCTGGAGAAAGCAGTGACATACTTCATTTCTAAGTTCCTCAAAATCTTGGACTACCATGCCCCTTCTTGTACTCTTAGGAACAGTACAAAAACTACTCCATGGCTGACAAAGGAAACTAAAGACAAAATTCTACTAAGAAACTAATTTTGGGCCAAATGGCGTACTACTAAAGACCCATCTGATTATTTAAAATTTAAACAGCTTAGAAATTCTACTAAAGCATCAATACTACTAGGTAAAAGAAACTTCTAGTTTCAACTTCAACAGACCAATCAACATAGACCACAAAAATGCTGGTCAGGTATACACTCCTTCATCCAGAAAACTCTAAGATACCAACCCCATCAGGAATAACCCAAGAGAATCCCAAACAAATTGCTGATACCTTTAATATCTTCTTTACTGAAGCCATCCAGTCACTTGCTAACTCTCTACATCCTGTATCCTGTAATCTGCCCCCCTCCTGAACTAACTCACCACCTACATTCCAACTACAACCTGTGCCTACATCCCTCATCTGTACCCTTCTCCAAAAACTCAAACTGTCTACCCTCTCTGCTGAACTCTTACCTGCTAAATATCTACAAATAGTAGCTAAGGTTATTGTCTACCCTATTTCGATCCTAAAAAAATAGAACCATAGCAGAAGGTACCATCCCATCCATCTGGAAAATCTCCCATATAATCCCCCTATACAAAGGTGGCAACTCAACAGAACTTTCTAACATTCGCCCAATTGCACTACTCTCTCCCTTAGCTAAAATCATGGAAAAATGCATTCACCATCAACTGTTAGACCACCTTCTACAAAATAGACTATTAGCTAACTCAGCATGATTTTAGACCTTTCCATAGCACCCCTACAGCCCTCCTATAATTTTCTGACCACATTAACAAAAACCGTAACAATAACACCCTGTCCTCTGCAATCTTTATTGATCTCTCAAAAGCATTCGACATGGTTAACCATCAGCTACTGTTGAATATGTTAAAGTCCCTCTCACTTGATACTCAAGCACTACAGTGGTTCAAGTCCTACTTAGATAACAGGCAACAGGTAGTGCTTTGGGATAATATTCTATCCACCCACCTTCCTGTCACCCTTGGTGCATTCCAAGTTTCTATATTGGGCCCTCTTCTATTCTCCATCTTTATAAATGATCTAACTATAAGTATCCCCCAAGCAACATGCATACAATACACAGATGATTCCACATTAATATGCTCAGCTACAGGTCCATCTGAACTGCAGTCCCTCACCCAAAATGTCTTTGAGCTAATAGAAAATGTTTTTACAACATTGTCTCCTCCTTATCCCCAAAAAGACTAAACTATTGCTCTTTACTCCTACACAAACGTCCACCCCAATTGACTTCATTATCAAATCTAATAATGGCACAGTCATATCTCCTGACTCTACCACAAAACACTTAGGAGGAACTATTGACCACAACCTTAACTATGATACTCATATCAACACCACAATAAAATCATTTAACAGAAAATTAGGCTCCTTCTATAAAATTAAACCCTTCCTCTCTCCCTTATTTAGAACTACTATTTCCCACACCCATCTTATCTCAACTCTCTTATATGCCTCTGCTATATACACTAATCTATCTAAAAGCAACCTCAACAAGCAGGCAATCTCCTACAATGACATTGCCACATTTGCTACCAGCTCCATTTCAGAAACCACCCCTGCCAAAATCTAAAAGAACTGGGTTGGCTGGAACTGCATAATCAAATTTTATTCCACCAACTGATTACTGCCCATAAAACCCTTTATCATCCAGATAACACACCAATTCTCATGAGTCTAATTAGCCCATACAAAAATCTTATAAACCTACGCTCAGCAAATAAACTACTAGTATCTAGACAAAAATTCACCAATAAAGCAGGAGATTCCCTTTTCTCTAACACTGTGGGAAAAAGCTGGAACCTACTCCTGGTGAACTCACATCTCTTCATTCAACTGCACTATTCAAAAAGAAACTCAAATTATACCTTGTAGCAACCCAGACTAAGATTTCTCTTCCTGTTATCCTAGGTTATACACTAATTGCTACTCACTTTATAGCTACTTTAAGACCACTACCTTCTAAGTTAGATTTATTGTACCCAGGAAAGACTCTATGAAAATGTATCTGCCCTTAAATAATTCTCCCAATCTTGTTTATAACTATTCTTTCTCCTGTGCCACAATTATAACTTTGATTTGGTAATCTCCCATATCCTTCTAAAAAATGTATGGGTATTTTCCATTTTGTTTTACTTTTATCTATCATATTTGCTAAGTTACCATGTAAACACGTTTTGTCTGACAATTGAACTGTAACTGATGTTGTAATGTTCCGCTTGTTCTTGTTTTTTATGCGGAGCTTTTCTCCCCGGGCCTCTACTGAAAATGGACATATATCCAGTTAGACTAGCCTGGTCAACAAATGTAAAATAAAATAAAAAAAAAATAAATAAAATAAAAAATAATTCATAAATTTAATGAAAAAATAGATTTAAGCAATGCTTTGCTAGTGTAAGCATTGCTTACCTGCTTTCAGCTCTGCTTAGCTGGTGTAAGCATTGCTATGTGAATTTGCACAGAGCTAAGCATAGTGCAGCATATTAAAACTGGCCAAACAAGAAAAAGTGTGGGAAAACTGCCCTATTTAAACCACAGAGATGAAAATACAGCCATAACCATTTGGGATTGCACACAGCAGGACCAAAATGTCTGGCGTTGTTGAAGGTGTGCACTTCTGAGTGCAACATTGGGGCACCCAGGAGTCCAGGTTCATGGTTGGGCTCCTAGTTAAAAATCATGATTGCAAGCTGCTGCTGGGCCAGTACCAGGGCTCGCAGTACAAAGTGGAGGCCTGGACCAGCTTGCACATGATCTCACCAGTGCCACTGGCATACCCCAGACTGGTGAGCAGGTACTTCATCACCATAACAACCTGAAGCAGACAAGGAGTGCAGTCTTGGACCAGTGGATCCAAGAAGCCTGAGCGCAGGATGTCCCACCTGTCTGTAAGTACGCAGTCTTATGTATCTCTAACTAAGTATGGAAAAATTTCAACTTGTGACTTTGCAGGTGTGATTAATGTGTAATGACTCCCCCATACAGCGGCTGTGGAGAGGTCCCAGAATTTTGAGGCACATACCCAGTGACTGGCCTGGCTGCATCGGCAGTATGGTGAGTAAAGAGTACCCCCTACTATTAGCAGTAAGAAATCAAAATTATAATAATGGTAGTACTGCCTGTATATATAATTGTGCTGTAAAAGTCAGGAATAAATGCCTGTGTCAGGCTGCCAGTGTTACAATGGAGTATTTCCAGCTGCTGTGTAATACAGATATCAGTAGCAAACAAGATACAGTATGCAGGAGAGGAATATTAGAATATGTATGAGTATGTCTGACTGAACCTGCCAAGAAAGTGCCATGTCAGGGGTACTGTAACAGTTAGAAATGAAAAGCATTTCCCTGTGCAGATCATGCAGGAATAGTAATTGTGGATTTCTTAGTCGTACACAGATATGTATGCCAAAACTAATAAAGGTGATTCCAAACACTGGTGTGTGTCATCCCACTTGTACCTGTTAAATAGAAATGTGTATGTCCTGCAGATTGCATTAACTGAGGTGAACTGATTTAGCACTGCTTGTCTGCATACTTTAGAATGGGCATGTCAAATAATTGGAAAAAAGCAACAGTACATATTCCCATCAGAATGTGTTTTACTTGTTTGCTTGCCAGCATTGTCCTGTGTTAACCTTTCAATTTCAGTCATACATAGCTGTGAATGTACTGAAAATGTATAAGTCTAACAGGTGCAGACTTAAAACCTACACTGTGTACCCAGGAATCTAAATTGCAGTATGTAGTTGTAAAACAGTCAAATGTGCAATCCAACTAATGTGCACATTTCACAAACAGTGACACCAATGTCTGTTGTGTATGCATAATTTGTACTGAAAATGGGAAACAAATAATGCAACATGTCATAATAAAGGTACTGTGCACAAAAATATGTACTAGATAAAAATGTCACAAACAACACGTTACACCTCCCCAGTAGCTCAGTTTGATAAGGGCTAGGCCTGTAGTTCAATTTTGCACACACAGCACGGTTTGAATCCAGGGACTACTACTAACATCTCAGTCTGGTTCTACAGTTGTAAACTGCATTCTGAATAGAAAAAATAATGCACTGCAACGCATACATTTTCCATACAGGGCACACAGGTAAAGAAATCTGAACAGAAATACTTGTATGATGTGTATAGCTATGAATGGTGTACAATTCCTGTGTTGATCAGCCCCAGTCCTACAAATAGATGCAAGCTAGACATCCACACTCTGCGGTCTGGCCCAGACAAGCCCTTCAAGTGTCACACTGTCATGGATATTTTACCTAGTTGACAAGAAACCTGCACACAGAGAATGTCACAGTAGATGTATGTGAAAGGCACAATACACACTCCAGGGTCTGCAACTAATATGTGAATCTGAAATATGTGTAGAAACAGCAATGTAATGTGCACACAGTTCATCTGCACAGGCCCACAGGTAAAGAATTTGATATAGAAACAGATCTGATGTGTATAACTAAAATAAGGGTACAATTGCTCTGTTGATATCTACAGATGTTGGTGTGCTGTAGCAGTCCTATGGCCCAGGTAGAGTGTAAGTGTGGTCAGAATGTAGAGTAGTGAATAGCAGTGTACTGATAAATATACTAGATAGCATTTGTCAATTGAATCTGTTCCCTTCCCCCACCACTCAACTGATCCAACCATCACATTGAAACCAGCATGGGAATATTCCTAAACAAACCTCTACTGTTGGGACTCTTGTTCCATTTGGTTTATCATTTTTTAAACTTTGTGCATACTAATATTCCTTGTTGAATAATAATTTTATTGCCTGCCTAACATACCATTAACTGGCATGCTGTTGCAGCCCTGAATGCCATTCCATATATGCATGGGTTCTGTTTGTTATGGCACTGCTATAATTGCACTATTTAGGATAAATGGGAATATCCATGCATGCTATTTTGACTAATGTTGTAATGTGTTCTGCATGACTAACCAATATTCAATGTTAATTTCCACACCATAGCACGTATGAGAAGGCAGATCCCAGCGGATCCACCTCTCCCACCCCACCTGGCCGAGGCACTGGGTCCCTGCATGTCTGGGACCCAACCCAGACCTCCCTCATCTGCTAGTCCTGCACCACCCTCGGGTGAACCACTGGAGGGGATGGGGCTTGCCCCCCTTCAAGTGGGGGTGGTGAGGACATTGTCACCCGGGACGAGGTCTGTGGCATGGTGCGCAGTGTCCTCCAGATGGAGCTGGATGACTGCCTGCACCAGGTTTAGGGCAGGTTGTCGCAGCTAGAGGGGCAAGCGGCCCCTCCAGCCCAGCCCTCAGCACAGCCACCTTCGGGGCTTGAAGGAGTAGTAGTGACTGCCATTGATTGGGTACATCAGTGTCACTTCTACCATCTGGGGGGCTCATAAGCCTCAGATTCCCAACCACCCTCCTTGTCAAAGTGTTTACCCCCCATGTGTCATACATCACCCCTGTCTGCTGTCTTGTGTGTCTGCAAATGCAACCTCTCCTACCAAACATCCCTCACCATACTTACCAATAATCCTTCCTTAACATCTCATTATCACCTTAAAAAAGGGCATCTATCCCACAAAAAAATCACGTCCCATACATTGCTCAGCATTTCGCCCAGAGACATGTACCTAGCACACAATCTAACCCTACCAACCATCCATATTTTATGATGCCCACACACCTCTCTGAGGCTCCAAATTCTAAATTGCCCACATTGAAAGCAGCTGTTGCTGCCAAAGAAATGCAGAGCTATGGTCCTTTCCTATGTCCATACTCCACATCCGTACTTGTTTCAACTCTTGTTTGTCCCCCTGCTTGTCCCAATTTCACCACTTTCCTATCTCCCCTTTTTCTTTTCTTTATTTGAAATTAGCATGGGTTTAAGCGGCAGTAAGTGGCCATAAGCGGGCTTAAGCGAAGCTAAGCTCACATAAGCGTCGCTGAGCTCCGCACAAACCCGCAAAAAAAGCTTACAACTGCTTTAAAGTGCCTTAATCACTCTGTCTCCAACAGCCCCTGTTCTGCCCAGCAACAAAATAAGCAGCCCTTGCACATCTCAAACCCAAGACCCCACATACTATAGCCAAAGTGATTTACCAATAAGCCATTTCAGATGTAAATAAATCTGATGTTTTCTCAAACATATCATCCAGCAGTCATTCAACAGTAGGGGAAATGTATTTATATATGTAGATGTATGTATGTGTGTGTGTGTGTGTATCTATATATATGTATATAGTTACACTTCAGGAGATCGAACGACTGAAATTTAAAAGACCATATGATCAATATTTCAGAAGATCGATCTTCTGGAATTGTAACAAAAATTAAAAAAAAAACAGTTAAAGAAAACGGTAATGCAGGGGGGCAATCCCCCCTGCACGCCCCATGTGAAGGGCTGTGCTCCCACACCCCCCCTACTTAAATATACCAACTCTGAGATTGCGCTAAACTGTCACTACACCACAGAATTGGAAATTTTCCTATTCCCTGCTGTAGCTCGATCTCAGAGTTGGCATATTTAATTAGGGGATGTGGGGGGTGCAGGGAGGCTTGCCTCCCTGCATTACAGTCTTCTTTAACTGTTTTTTTTATTTTTGTTACAATTTCAGAAGCTAGATCTTCTGAAATATCAATCATATGGTCTGATATTTTAGTTGTTCGATATTCTTCTGAAGTGTATATATATATATATATATATATATATATATATATAT
The DNA here is from genome assembly GCF_019279795.1 of Protopterus annectens. Lineage (NCBI taxonomy): Eukaryota > Metazoa > Chordata > Ceratodontiformes > Protopteridae > Protopterus > Protopterus annectens. Next base: position 1,069,532,229 of record NC_056735.1, on the reverse strand, counting down.
ATATATATATATATATATATATATAAACACAAGAAATAAATATATGACCAAATTCACCATTAAAGTACCTCTTGTAATTATTGATATCATCCCCTCCTCCACAGCTGAACAGTTCTGCCTTGCAACACAATAACCAACATTTGCAAGTCTCATACCCTGGACCCTACACAACATAGCCACAACAAGTCCATCTCATTTGTACGATGTCAGGATGATATCAATAACATATCATGCAGAACAGTCTGTGTACCATAGGGAATGTACAATGTGGTAGCAATAAACATTCCAATGATATATATATATATATATATATATATATATATATATATATATATATTACACAAACACACACATGCACACACACACACACACACACACACACACACACATATATATATATATATATATATATATATATATATATATATATATATATATATATATATATATATATATTTCAATAAAATAGTAAATAACACCAACACTCTCTTTGATGAACTTTTTTTCTTTTTCTTTGTTATCATAGATTCTTCAGAAGAATTTTTTCATAAGTATGATAAGCAACCATTTTCACTTTTTTTTTGTTTTTTAGTTTTTTTTTTGATTTTTTTTTTTTTTTTAAAGAAATGGCAACTGGTCATAAGATGAAATGAAAAAATGAAACTTGAAGATCTGTTCTAATAAAGAAGATGAAAGCAAATAAATAAAATAAGATAGCTAAAGATCTGTATTTATGAATTTATTTCTATTTTTTTGATCACTTTGAGTCAATCATTTCTAAAATTTCTAAAATTTTTTAAGTTTTTTTTCCGGTTAATTTTAGATATATATATATATATATATATATCTGTGTGTGTGTTTGTGTCTGTGTGTGTGTGTGTGTGTGTGTGTGTGTGTGTGTGTTTACACATACATACACATATACATATATTACTACTTATAGATATGTATGAGAAGATATATATTTAGAGGGGGCACAGCATATCGAACAACCAGTATTACTACAGTTGCCACCTTTTAAAATGGCCAGTGTTTGATTCTTTCATACAAAAGACAATCTTTGCATGAAACATATGCCCACAGACAAGTCACAGGATATGACACCACACACAAGTTTGCATACATAGAAATGTTTATTTGTGGACTATTTCACTTGTATATGCCATTTCATATAGCAGTTAGGTGTTTGAAATACATAATAATTGAGTAATGCTATTCTCAAACAAAACATTTGATACAGTAATCTAAAACATAACATGTTGCTGTCCAGGCCAAGGCCTTCAAGTAGTACAACAGTAAAAAAACACTGCCCTGGAACATAAGAATCAAGCAACACTAATTAATTACAGATGTAGTTCAGCAGCCTCCAATTACACTCTGTACTCACCCCTAGGGAAAAGAATTAGGTTGTCACAATGAAAATGTATCTGTTACATAACAATGCTTAACTTAAAACATCACTATTACACTGACAAACAGAACTATCTGTAAGACAGTAAGCACTAGCCCACCACTGTTCCCATGGTGAAATGTATGAAAATATACAGCCATATACCTTCATGTGTCTTACTACTGATATCTCTCACATGTTGTAACAGCCTATGTTATAAACGGTGCATACCCATCCCTCATATAATGACTTACAAGGGCATATAACAGTGTTACATACACTGGCCTCTGGACTGTACAAGTTCATACACATTTTGTCCATCTGTAGCCCTCATATATACGAACCCTACCCCACAATATGTGTGGGAATCCATAACATCACTGGAATGATAGCAGAATGCCAGCACAAAATAATGATAGGCCACTACTTAACAACCTCTTACTGCATGACATATGGACAAAGCCTGGTATATAGGTGCAGGACAGAGGCTGGAACACAGGGACATATTTACAATATTGCTGTTATACACTGTGAAAGTTGCTGGTGTTACAGGATTGGTTGCAACATGCCCTTACTCAGGAATATGAAGTCAGAAACACAAAGGGATGTAGCCGTGTACTGATAGCACTCAACAGAGAGAATGCCCCTGATATATCAGATACAAGACCTGTGTGATGAACAGACAAAACATAACAGCCAATCCTGTGGCCATCATGTAGATAGACCCACAGTTGAGAGCTATGCAGACAGACTGCATTCCATGCAAAGCTAGCATATACACACAAACCCTGTAAAACTAGTGGTATACAATGCATATTACGAAAATACTCACACAATCCATAGGTCTGGAACCTTATACAAATATGTAATTGGCCTGTGTCTGCAAGTTCTGTTGTAAGAGGTCCACCTGCTGTCTGTAACACTGCTGCCCACACACAGGAAGGATGTCTTCCATACAGGAAAGGTAAAGGGGCAATGTCCACATGATGTATAGAGAGAAAGAGAGAGAGAGGAGAGAGGGGAGAGAGTGAGAGAGAGAGAGAGAGACACACACACACACACACACAGAAATAACTAAAACTACAAACCAAACCAAAACAAAAGTATATAAAACAAGGGACACATACAAGTCTACCTAGAGGAGAGGACAGTAGTACAGCAGGTATGTGAAACATATATGCATGTAATTGAATGTAGTACTTGGTCTGTAATAATGGGCTAGATGATGTTGAAAGATTTATATGTGCCATCAAGACTTGTTGTAATGATCTCCTGCTGAACAACTGCTATGGACATAGCATCTGGCCCTGTGGGCAGTGGGCCATACCTGTCAACTGTGCAGATCAGCACTGAATGACAAGATGTAAGCCATCGTAGTGTGTGTTCTGTACCTTAAGACATGTATATTAGTGTGGCAAATAGCTGGTGGTGGAAGTACTGAAGTTCTGATAGACACATGAGTTTCAGACCCCACCACCTGCAGGGCAGTCATGTTAACATGAAATGTATCATGCACAAACATCATAGGTTTGTAATAGGCTTACCCGCAATCTGTCCCTATATATACCCACCTAATGTTAGGCTGTGTCCACATCTGACACCTGTCTGTTTTGTAGCAAGGTAGAACAGTGCAGCTGTGGAGGAAGGAGAGTTAGAGAGTGTGGACCTGATGTTTGAATGCACTACACATATATATATATATATGTATATATATATATATATATATATATATATATATATATATATATATATATATACACATGTATGTCTACATATATACAAACACACACACACACACACACATATATATATATATATATATATATATATATATATATATATATATATATATATGTGTGTGTGTGTGTGTGTGTGTGTATATGTATATATATATATATATATATATATATATATATATATATATATATATATATATATAAATACATTTCCCCTACTGTTGAATGACAGCACTGCATGATATGCGTGAGAAAAGTAGTAAGTGAGTGCAAAATGGACAGTTATGTCTGGTGTGAAATCCATGTTGGGAACACATTGCCCTTGTTTGTGAAGGTGTGATTGGTATGTTGGGGAAGGATAGTAGATATAATTGGGGAGGTAGGTTGGGTTGGAAGACAGAAAAGACAGCATATAGGAGTGGTATATGACACATGTGGTGGGTAAACACCTTGGATGGGGAGTGGTGCTTGGAAAGTGGAAGCCCATGAGCCCCCAAATGGAAACAGTGGGACCAAGGTCCCCACCCACTGGCCATCACAACTGCGCCTTCACGACCCTGAAGGTGCCTGAGCTTGGGGCTGAGAAGGAGAAGGATGCGGACCCTGTAATTGTGTACCAAGGGCCTCAAGATGGTGCAGCACATCCCCCGAGTCTCTGTGGAGCTACCTATGCACCAGACCCTTGACCTGACTTGATCCTGTCTCTGTGTGCTCCCAACGACGGGAATGAGCACCATCCCCTGAGGTGGTTCTACCTAAAGGTAGTGCAGGACCAGCAGATAATGAGGTCCTGGGGTGGGTCCCAGATGTGCTTTGGCCTGGTAACATGGCCAAATGAGGTGGGATAGGTGTTTTTTCTGGGAACTGTCTTCCCAAACATGCTATTGTGTCACAGAACATATGTGGGTAGTAATAGTCCACACATTCTAGGATTACGTCTAACAGCATGCATAGCTATCCCCATTAACACAAAACACCAGATTTGGAGCAGTTACATAGCAAACAGAACACAAGCATATATGGAACCACAGTGGCCCTTACAATGGCATGCAGGTGACATTGTTAGCAACAGGCCACCAATGATAGTGTTTCAACATGGAACATGACTAGAAACACATTGCACAATTTGTTTTACAATACAATATATGTCCCAACAGTAGGTTTGCTGCAAACATACCCATTGAGTTGTGTGTTCAGATTATTGTTGCAGATATGGTGGGGGGGCAGAGATGGCAATTAACAACTATTATATCCTTGCAGTATGAGGTCCTCAGACCTTTTTTCCTCTTTATGTGTTTCAGGCACCATGTCTAGAGAGTGTTTTCCAGTTTATTCCCTCCAGGAAAATGAGGTTATAATAAACCACCTGGTGCAGCACTACCACACCCTTTTTGGCCGTACAGCCTATGATCTGAGGAGAGGACTGCCCTGTGGAATGAGCTCGTCCACAGGGTAAATGATGGCCTGCATAACCGCAGTTATGAGCAGGTCCATCATCATTGCACTGACCTAATCTGCCACAGCCATCAGCATGCTGCTGCAGTTAGGAGGGACCAGCTAGCCATGGGGGGGGTCATGCCATCCAGCCCCCCCGACACATGCTGAGGAGCTCCTCGCCAGCCTGCCAGCCATCAAAGACAAGACCCAGCAGATAGCATTGTGGAGGTGGGTGCTACCCACACAATGGACGAGGAGTGTGCAGGTAAGACCCCAGGGCACATCAGTAGACCACTGTTGATTATCCATCTGCATCTGTAGAGTTTAATCATGCATATGTCAGATAAAATATATATAGACTGTTGCTGCATTGTAGTAATAAACAGATGTGCATAATCTGTAGTACTGTGGGTTTGTACTGTTGATGTACTGAAATGTTGCTCCCACCTTGTACCAATGCCACAGGTGTGGCTACTGACATCACATCTCTCACACAACTGTGTAGGTCCCTCTGGTATACTTCTGGGGCAGCAGCCTGTAGCTGGTGAGTATGGTGTTGTTTGTTCAGGTTTGTGAATACACCGGCCATGTTATGGCCATGGTATTTGCCATGCACACATTTAACACACCTACCCATAATGCATGCTGTACTTGTTCACTTATTGTTGCTGATAAGTGCACTGAATCATAGTGGTCACCATGGTGGCATATCTGAAGGGTATGCAAGAGTCCTGCAATATAACTAACAACCTGTCATTGCAAGATGTGTGCACAGAGATGAACATAATGGTGGGACAAATGGCCTACAGTAGGAACATGTCTGAAACATCACCCTTATACAGTGCTACAACAGTGTATATACCACTATTACAATGGCAACTGTTACAGATCTACACAACGGCATACCACAATACCACATTCCACAACTCTTACAACCTTTAATGTGGTCCTAACATGTGCAATGAATGTGTAATAGGGCATCCTATGTTAGGACAGCAAATATGGGGAATAGATACCTTAACAAACACTGGAAGTATATGTGTGCACATACTCCAAATAACATATTGTGGCTGCAGCTTTTGAGGTACTGACGGCATTCACTCTTCATGAGTATGCACCTTCCAGCAAGTACAGGTCCTCAATGTCACACCAAGAAATGGTCTGCTGTCCAAGACATATGTCCATCACATTTGCCCACTCACCTGCAACAGAGGGAGCCGTGGCTTGCACACATCTTACAAGCCATGGAATGGATCCCATACCCAGTAGGTAACACATAGGAGTGGGACATGTAGCCTTACCTCACCATTGCATATACCATGGCAAACAGTGCAGACAGTCATGCATGTGACGAGGATGTATGGGACAACATTAATGTAGAAAATAAACAGATGGCCACCCAAGACAGATGATGACACATGTTGCAAACTGGTCATGGACGTTGCCTAGTAACATGCTGCAACAACGAGGGAGTTGCAAGAATGTTTAGCAAGTACTGGCTGTGCAGTACCTATGATGACAATTGCCTAGACTCTTCATAAGTGTGGCCCATTGTTTTGGGTAATCAGATGGGACAGTTGTTCCACAGGAAACATCAGCCAGGGCTCTCTACAGGTACCATATGCATAACATCAAAAGTCCCCCAAAGGCATGTGCTGCAATGTGTAATGGTGTACCAAGACCAAGTTTGAAACCTACAGACAGTATCAATTAAGATACATGTGCTGCACAAGGAACACCTCACTCCACCTCAGGCCCACCATCCCCATCTGTACCTTGCTGGTGCCAGTGTACAACTGTATGTTTTCCATTCATTAACAGGGACTAGACCAGTACACATGGTGTTCTGAATTTGGGAAACTGCAAAATGACACTCATGTGTAGCCCATAGTTGTCAAGCATCTGCAAAAAGGCTGAGGATGGGGAGGGGTGTCATCCTGAAACACAACAGTGAATTGAAGCAGACATCCAAAGCTCACTAAGAATGGCTGTATCTGCACACAGTCAAGGTCATGAATTGTGGCAGACATAACCCTGACTCCACAGCAATAGTGAAGGCACTGTGTGACCTCCAAGGGCTGTGCACATGAGTTGACCTTGCAATCTTGAAGAGTTGGGGGACATTTGTAGGGCAGAGTGACCAAATATGTGCAAGTGTAGATTGCCCATGCTAGTATACCCCTTCCAGGAACAGTGACTGCTGTAGTACACTTAACAGTTTGTGCAACAAACCATCATGTTAAGGGTGTGCACACTTATGCACCCACAGATTGTATGCATCTCAGTCAGCATCTTTGTTCGATACTGCAATTGATTGCACAGGTCATATGTCACATATCTGGTTCGTGTAATGTTAACATATGCAGTACTGTGGCCCCATGGCATATCAGGGAAGAGGGTGCCATATCAATAAGGGTGTGTACACTCCTCATAGTCACAGTAAGTAAGGTTTGAAGGTTGTCAGTGTAATTGTATTTTATTGGTCATACATGCACCGCTGATGAGGAGATCTGCAAGTCAGACATCAAGCATTCACTATTGACATCTGTCCACATATCATCCCAGGTATGTGTCGGACAAACACATAGGGGCTGTGAGCAGCAGAGCAAACATAACTGACACACATATACACATTCAGAAATGGTGTGTACACCTGTGAGGTATGGTGCACAGTACATACCAGGGTGCTACAGAGCAATACTGTGTACATGAGTGCAGTGTGTTCTGGGGGAAGGGACATCACCTACTAACACAACCCATGCATCACAGAGATGTATAATGTTAGTAACAGGGATTGACTACAGCTGCAGTGCATGCTGTTGAGTGACATATGTCATGCATGTTGACAAATGGGTAATGAGAGGTCTGTGTGTAATATCTTTGTGCAACCTCAACTGTAAGTGTGTGTGTGTGTGTGTGTGTGTGTGTGTGTGTGTGTGTGTGTGTGTGTGTGTGTGTGTGTGTGTGTGTGTGTGTGTGTGTACAGTTAAGCAATGACATACAGGTCTTAAAGTACATTTCTTGTTTTCCCCTCACAGGTGGCGAGGTGGGTCAGGGTCCCTTCTGCAGGAAAACTGATGTTAGTGTCCATACAGACTCTGACAATGATGATAGGTGTGTTGAGGTACAGGCAGGGTTGTAAGGGGCTGAAGCTGTGTCATCATTTGACATCCCACTGTTATCCACCCCATCCCCACACGCAGTCACATTGTCTATATATACCCCATCACCAGTGGCCATAGATGAAGGACAGTTGGTAGGTGGTGGCATGGGACAGGACAGTGTGGTGTCTATGGCATGTGTGTCTGGACACAGCAGCCATAGCCAGATGCCTGACAAGGTACCATACAGGCAGATGTACATGGGGTGCTCATAGGAGGGCTGCTGGTCATCATGCCCCTGGCAGGTGCACATCTGGTGTCACCAGATGCATGTTTCAGGCCATCATGGAGGTGCAGGCACGTATGGAATGGTATAAGAGACAGGGTCTGAGGCTGCAGAGGGCTACTCATTCTGCTGTTATTGACAACATTTGTGATCTTGCAGGTGCCCACTGTTATTTTCCAGAGGTCCTGGATAGATGGTTTGGTGAGATGGTGGGAATCCTTGACCATGAAATGTCTGTGCTTGAGCATTTGATGGGAGTAGTGTGACTGCCACATGGACGTAGGCCAGGAACACCAACAGGTGGAGGTCGATGTGGATGTGCAAGAAGTCAGAGCCACTCCTATAGTGGCAGTACCAGCCCCAGCACTGCAGGGGGGGTGCTGTCCACACAACAACATAGCAGGCCACATGCATGTTGCCCTGGCCAGTCCCAAGAGGGACCCGGATCCAGCGGACATATGTCATCATCAAGTGAGAGTACCATAATCTGGCAGAGTTAGGGGACATTTGTAGGGCAGAGTGACCAAATATTGGCAAGTGCAGATGGGCCATGCTAGTATACCCCTTCCAGGAATAGTGACTGCTGTAGTACACTTAACAGTTTGAGCAACAAACCATCATTTTAAGGGTGTGCACACTTATGCACCCACAGATTGTATGCATCTCAATCAGCATCTGCACAACTAACACCTTTGTTTGATACAGCATTTGATTGCACAGGTCATATGTCACATATCAGGTTTGTGTAATGTTAACATATGCAGTATTGTGGCCCCATGGTACATCAGGGAAGAGGGTGCCATATCAATAAGGGTGTGTACACTCCTTATAGCCACAGAAAGGTTTGAAGGTTGTCAGTGTAATTGTATTTTATTGGTCATACATGCACCGCTGATGATGAGATCTGCAAATCAGACATCAGGCATTCACTATTAACATCTGTCCACATATCATCCCAGGTATGTGTCGGACAAACACATAGGGGCTGTGAGCAGCAGAGCAAACATAACTGACACACATATACATATTCAGCAATGGCATGTACACCTGTGAGGTATGGTGCACAGTACATGTCAGGATGCTGAACAGGTGCACAGCAATACTGTGTACATGGATGCAGTGTGTTCCAGGAGAAGGGGCATCACCTACTAACACAGCACATGCTTCACAGAGATGTATGATGTTGGTACCAGGGATTGACTACAGCTGCAGTGCATGCTGTTGAGTGCCATATGTCATGCGTGTTGACAGATGGGTAATGAGAGGTCTGTGTGTAATATCTTTGTGCAACCTCACCTGTAAGTGTGTGTGTGTGTGTGTGTGTGTGTGTGTGTGTGTGTGTGTGTGTGTGTGTGTCTGTGTGTCTGTGTGTGTGTGTACAGTTAAGCAATGACATACAGGTCTTAAAGTACATTTCTTGTTTTCCACTCACAGGTGGCAAGATGGGTCAGGGTCCGTCCTACAGTCAAACTGATGTTAGTGTCCATACAGACTTTGACAACGATGATAGGTGTGTTGAGGCACAGGCAGGGTTGTCAGGGGCTAAAGCTGTGCTATCATGTTATCCACCCCATCCCTGCACACAGTCACATTGCCTATACATACCCCATCAGCAGTGGCCATAGATGAAGGACAGTTGCCAGGTGGTGGCATGGGACAGAACAGTGTGGTGTCTATGGCATGTGTATCTGGACACAGCAGCCATAGCCAGATGCCCGGCGAGGTACCATACAGGCAGATGTACAGGAGTGCTCATAGGAGGGCTGCTGGGCATTACGCCCCTGGCAGAACTGCCACATCTGATGTCACCAGATGCATGTTTCAGGCCCTCATGAAGGTGCAGGCATGTATGGAACGGTATAAGATACAGGGTCTGAGGCTGCAGCTCGCTACCCATTCTGCTGTTATTGACAATATCTGTGATTTTGCAGGTGCCCACTGTTATTTTCTAGAGGTCCTGGATAGATGGTGGGAATTTTCAACTGTGAAATGTCTGTGCTTGAGCATATGGTGTGAGTATTGTGAGGGCCATGTGGATGTAGGCCAGGAACACCAACAGGTGAAGGTTGATGTGGACATATATGAAGTCAGAGCCGCTCCTGTATTGGCATTACCAGTCCCAGCACTACAGGGGGGCACTGTCCACACCACAACATAATAGGCCACATGCAAGTGGCCCTGGCTAGTCCCAAGAGGGACCTGGATCCAGTGGACATATATCATCATCAGGGGAGAGTACCATATCGTGGCTTGTACCTGGTGGTGCCCGTGGATCCCCTGGCAGGCACAGTTCTCATGTCCATGGCCGGAGACAGTGAACTGCACACCTTGCCATGTAGAGTCTGCAGCTGTCCACCAATCCCCTGTATAGGGCAGCCACATGGCAGAACTGTGTGCATGCATACACACACACATCACCAACATAGCTAGGGCAACCCCATACCTACACACACCACATCTGCACAGCCCAATTAATAATGAAACCCCCTAACACATCCAATATCAAATGAATGGCTCAGCCTAGGTATCTGGCAAACCCACAACACACCCTGTGCATATGATGATACCTGTGCCACATCCCGGTCATCCATAACATCAATGCAGGGACAGGCTAATTTGTTTCTGATGCACAGGGTGACTGTACTACTGTGTACCAATGTAATGCTGTGTAACACATGTTCAGCATTAAAGTTTAATGTTTACATCTCAGGATGTCTAGCTGTCCAGCCATGATGCATTATAGCTGCTATTAACACTGAGTGATTGTTGTTTCCATAATGTATTCTGTTTGTGTTGTAGGTGTCTATGTGTTAGCAGGATGTTGGTCTGCTGTTGTTTCCTACAAGGGGTATGGCACCATGGTGACACCTTGAATGTGCCACATCCTGGGTACAGATGAACACAAGTTACAGGTCGGTATAACAGTTACTGCATGTGCCACATACCTGATAGGTCTGAAGGGTGTATATAAGCGAGTGCATGATGACTGATGTCAGCAACCCTTCTGCATTGGACAATGGTAAGTGTACTGGGTGGTACACACCACATGTTTGTGTATAACACACACACACACACACACACACACACACACACACACACACACACACGCACACACACACGCACACACACACAGACTTTGTTGTTGATGCAATACACAGAGAATACTGTACACATGGATATATGTACTTGTGCAGGGAACCCATTTTAGCCTATGTAATTCCACCAAGACAGAATAGGTGCAACATGACATTGGGCAATAATCAGTCTGCTAGTTTAATGTCATTGACGGTGGTACTGGCAGGGTATATGTCCCCTTCCCCAATGTAGTGTAATCCTCAACTTGGTAAACATATGTGTGCTGGTGTGAGTGCCACAGCCCTACCCTTTGGAGGGTGTGGGATGGTGTAGAACCACAGATAGTGTGACTGACAACTACTTAACCTGTTAACATGAACTGTACAATATTACAGCCAACCAAGAGGGGGATACACTCAACAATAACCGCAATGATGGTGGCTGTGTCCACAAGATCCACACCCAGCTATATATACCAACCCCAGTATCGCTGTACAGATATACAGTGGGGAAGTGGGCATTTACACATCTCCTACTAGTTTTGATGGAATGAATATCCACAAGATGATACCTGTGAAATGTTAGCATTTGCCAGTCAGTTCTCTGACAGATGACCTCCTGGGACATGTATATTCTGCAAACTCAAGTAGATCCCTTCACATACACACACATTCTTACTTGGCAACACTGGGACTAAAACCTCTACCTAGGTACTTAGTGCTACTAATGTGCATGGCCTTAATTGCACACACCACACAGCTTTTAGGATGAGATGTGTTCCAGGTTACATGTTAAGTGAAGAACATCACCAGGCCTTGTACAGTATGGTAATGGGGGATGTACTGATTGTTTATGAACAATACATAGTGTGACATACTGTCATATACACATAGTCATACACACATCTGAGAGATCTGGGTTTATCAGTGCTAACTACCTTGTCAGTGTATCTATTCCGTTACAGATCCACAGAACACATGCATCATTGGGCTGGATAGTGTAATTAGTTACCTATAAGGTTGATGGTGACAGTGGTTCCCCATACAGTGGACCTTGGGACATGTACTAAGGGTACCATGGTGTAAAGACAGTATACCCAGCACTCACATCCCACATTGGATAGTGTACTTACTGAAACCCATGATAATACAACCCCTTGTCTATCTCAAGAGTACAACTACAGGGATATGCATCTACTGCACATGCCACAGGGATAGTATGGTGATGCTTTGTCATGGCTCTCCTATGGTCAGCAACATCACTATCCCTTATACTGTGTGGCAAGGTGTTTTGTATTAGGATAATGTGACCTCAGAATGCTGTATCCTACAAATATAGACACTTGCACACATACACACACTTGCCAGGACTCAGAGGGTAACCCATGCCTGTCTACCCATTTGCACAACAGTGTTGTTCTGGTATTGCAAGCTCCAGGTAGCCCATAGGGTGAAGAGTGTAACAAGGTACATGTAATGTCACTTACAGCAGCAGCCATATCTAACTATGCCAATGGGAGGTGCAGTGGGTGTGAAGGACCTCAGGGTATTATCAACTACAGGTTTAAAACACACATACAGTGTTATTCTCAGTAATGCACACTGACACATTTGTCAGTACTGGGGTCCATAGGTGCAGGTGTTCATAGGTGTGCACCAGGATATTGTCCATGCAGAGATGGGAAGAGTAGGGGATGTGGGTACAGTCCACCTGCCATTTGCCAGCAGGCCATCTATCAACTGATGCCACGGGAGTGATCCTCAGGGTGAGAGTTAAATACAACATCCAATCATCTGGTTGCCTCTTGCAGAGGGCCAGTGAGGTGCTCCAAGTGACATCTGTGCAACATATATTGCATAACATAGTCAGTGTATGTCTTGGAGACCTGTACCCAAGCATGTTCTGTTGACTATGGTAGTGTAGTTGAGGTATCAATGGCATGTGGTATGTATAGGTTCGGGATTCCTAGCTGTGGAATTCATAACACAGCTGGGCAGACATGTCAGTGTCACTCAAGCATAGATTGTCTGTAAACAGCCAAGATGAATACCTGACATCTGCACATCTGTACAGAGGACAGACAGACATCAGCTAGCCAAGTGGTTATGCATTAGGATGAATGTGTTGACAGATAGATGTCTGACATTGATAGGTATGCCATTGCTGCATGACAGCAGCCCTCAATGACATGTCCTATACACACAGTAGTCTACAGTTAGTATCCACATGTCAGATAAATATCCAGTAGGAAATACTTAATGACACACAGCTCACACACCAAGAACATGACAGTGAGGACTCAGAGTCCATCTTTGCATCCAGGGGTGTTTGGTTCCAGTACTACAATCTAGAATCTATTCTTCCTTGGGAAAGCACTGTCAACAGTAGTAACGTAATGATACACTTCATGCCAGTGTGACTGAATATAACCTGGGATACTACCCATGTATGTAACACATTCAAATGGAAAAGAGTGTTGTACAAGCCATATATACTCAGGAGTCCCAGACAGTAGACTAACACCCTTTGCTACTGTAATGACAGCACATAGACATATGTTATGTACATAGAATTAAATGCACTCATTAAAGATGTTATTAGCCTGCTATTTTATCAGACTGGAATGTAATCACTGGTTAACAGGGCTGAGCCATACTTAGCAGGTTTCAGCATTGCTGCAGTATAAATGCTAAGCAGATTTGCACATTGGTAAGCAAAGCTGAAATGGTCTAAGCACCTATACGTTTAACCATACGTTAGCACCACTTACCATCTTGCAAACCCACGCAAACCTGCTTAAAGCTGCTCAAAACTGCCTTAATCACTTTATATCCAACAGCCCTTGTTCTGCCCAGCAACAAACTAAACAGCCCTTGCAGGTTTTGAACCCAGGACCCTGTACACGATAGTCACAATAACTAACCACTAAGGCATCACAGCTTTGAAGATGGTTGTTGTTTTTTCCAATATATATGTCAGTAGATATACTGAATAGTATTGAACAACTGCTTTGACTTCTACAATTGTGTAATACTTGTTAGTGATATTAGTGCTGAATCAAGTATGTTGTTGTATCTAAATATACACATATCAGATAAATACGGTGTGATACATCTGGGAAGGTATGTGGAACAGTCATGTTTACACATAACAAGGATATGGATATATATATATATATATATATATATATATATATATATATATATATATATATATATACATGTACATACACATATATATTTATATATGTATTTATATACATCTGTATATTGCATTTTATATATATATATATATATATGGTCATATATAGCTCTCTCTATATATATATATATATATATATATATATATATATATATATATATATATATATATATATATATATAGATATATATATATACATATATATCTGTATATATGTAAACATATATATGTGCATGTGTATATATATATATATATATATATATATATATATATATATATGTATATGTATGTATATATATATATATATATATACATATATATATATATATATATATATATATATATATATATATATATATATATATATATATATATATAAATAACATATGTCCATAACATGTATTGGAGTCCTACCTCAGCACCAATAGTCACTACCTTTTAGTGCAAGGGGATGTCATGTCAGTATTGCAACAGGGGTTGTCTTAACAGAAATGATGTGTGGGAAGACACATCTGATATTGACATGTACGCCATCAGTTACTGACAGACATCATAAGATCATTATAGTACAGTACCACACAAATCACAGTAATGATCCTGTGGAATACAGCAGAGATACGATCAATAAATGTGGACAGTCTGACACACTTTGGTCAGTCCAGAGGTATACACAGAACCCCTTAGTGCAAGACGTGTGGACCAAGCCTGACAAAGTGTATGTTTACAGCCATGTCAATAGGGATATCACGAAAATACTCGAATAGATAAGCTCACACAGTTTATGAAGTCACATTCTCCTGTCTGTCCTGACACATAACAACCAGAGGAGCAGAGGTCACAAGCCCACATACTACCCACTAGTTAGAGACATGCATCTGTACAGCATCTCACTGATTTGTCAGAAATACACAACAGTTATGGTGGCCCGGCAACAGTACATCTGAAAAATATCTTAGGTTCATAGGTTGGTACTAGGCTATCGGCCCTAGGGCCTATACAAGCCTAGCCATAACAATTCCCCGGATATTTCTTCCCACAATATTTACTTCTCTGGACCCCTGTCTAGCAGGGTGACTGACATGATCCCCCATCCAATCATCAAGGTTCCTTTTGAAGAGGGCCAAGGAGGCGCTCTGCTTGACATGTATGGGCAGTCTATTCCAGAGTATGGGGAGTCTCTGGGTCAGGAACCTATCCCTCCAGCATGTTTTGTTCATTGTGATGACAAGATTTAGATCCCTGGAGCATGTGGCTCTGAGGGATTAGGATTTTTTTAACTGGAGCATGTCCAACAGCTCAGGGTTTGACATGGTCTTGAATGTTAAGCAGAGATTGCCTCTGAGTAGACAATATGCCACAGAGTATAGCTGGAGGTTTTTTAGATGGTCAGCATATGGCATCTGCTTTAGCCCTGTGATTCTTTTAGTGAGGTATTTCTGTGGCCATTCCAGGTGTTGCAGATGTCTTGTGAGGTACATACCAAACGGGGCATTATATTCTATAATGGGTCTAATGAGGGATGAGTACAGTGGGACAATGACCTCCTTTTTTCTGGATGAAAAGCCCTTAGTGATGAGGTGTGCCACATAGAAGGATTTCCTGACTGTTGTGGCGATGTGGTTATCGAAAGTGAGACCACTGCCACCTGTGTCCCTAAGCCTCTCATCACACTTTCGATATTTAGTGTACTGCCACCTATATGGTAATTCATAGGTACATCTTTTTTTCCAAAGGGGATAACTTTACATTTCTTGCCATTAAGTTTGAGCCCATGGCTCTGTCACCAGGCATCTGTTTCTGTAAGGTCCTTTTGTAGAATATCCACATTATTTGGGAATTCAATAATGGCTCCCAGTTTGCAGTCATCTGCAAACTTTGTTAGCCAGAGTCCCTTAGTGTTGGCCTGTACTTCAGAGAAGTAGATGCCAAACAAGAGTGGCCCCAGGACTGAACCCTGAGGTACTCCACTTGTCACTTGTCTGGAGCTGGATTTGTAGTCGGCTACTTTTACAGTCTGGGTTCTGTCAGTAAGCCAGTTGGCAACCCATCGAGTGATGTAGGGATTTATGCCCAGCTTAGAAAGTTTATCTATGATTCCAGAGTGGGGGATAGTGTTGAAGGCCTTGCCGAAGTCCAGATAGGCTGTGTGGACCACCTTACCCTCATCCACAGCTCTGGAGACTGATTCAAAGAAGTCACTCAGGTTCAGGAGACATCACACTGGGTAAATACACTGGACATAACATCACACTGGGTAAATACACTGAGCTGCTAGGCATGTCACAAAGCACTGTGCAAACTACAGGCAGACAGCCACAACACTGGCCTACATTTCTTATGGGGGAATACACATGTACCTGCTAATATAGCAGGCTGTACAAGCATGTAGCAGCATGGAGTAACAGACACCTGTGTGAAAGTGCATACCCACAACCTATCTGAACACAGCCACAGTCACATATGGTAAGCGTACTTAATATTCCAGTATATGGACTGTGTGAACAATACCATCCTCATATGTGCCACTCACACACTAACCCTACATATACTGGGCCAATACACAGTGTATTCCAATGCCTGACTGCGGTATGGGACATATGTTGGTCTGGCCCTACAAACATGTACTCTGATAGGGAACCATACACTAGAGCAGCATGCAATATCACATAAAACAGGACCAAGAGCAATGACATCTACTACAGTCTCTACATAGGCCAAAGTACATATTCACAGTACACACTCTGTCGACAATCAACATAAGTACACAGACCTCACTACTGTACACACTATAACGGAATCTGCAGGTTTTGTCCTCAAATATAAGGCCTATTATACATAACATGTCTAGCAGTCTGATATCTCACTGGCTTGTTATCAGGTATGATGTCAGTAAATAATGATGTACTGAACATATGCACCTCTTACTGCATGACATATATTCAACGGTTGACAGAGTTGTGGCTGGAGCCACAAACACAGGGCCAATATTGACATGTTGCTGTGATAAATCTGTACATTTACTGGTGTAACAGGGTTTGTTGTAACATATGTCTTCTGAGGGATATGAAGTCAGTAACTCACATGGCTGTCACCATGTACTGACAACAATCCTCAGAGTATGCTACTTCATTTCTAAAGATAGTAAATGTGCGAGTAACACAACACATGTAAGACTCCAAACACTGGCCAGTCTGCAGATAGCCCTACAGGTGAGAGTTTCCCCAACCACATAACACTGTCATAACAGATATTAAATCATGTAGAACAGCCATATTCACACAAGCCCTGTTAAACCAACATTACATCAAATGTAGAAGAGCAATATTTATATTCTGTCCTCATGTCTGAACAATCCCCCTCCTGTTTGTTGGCCTGTTTCCACAGTGTATGTTGTAAGAGGTATATCCAACTACCCTCTGTGATGCTGTTTGTCAACCACCCACATGACGTCCTGCTCACATTGAAAGAAAAGGGCCCATTCCCACATGAAGTGCTTAGTTATAGCAGTGTGTTTCCATGAAATTGGCTAGAGGAATGATACCACAGATGTTCCACATGCAATCAGCTAGTGGGGGACTGCAATTCGTGCACAGGCCATCAGCTGATCATAAGCATGACTTACAAAACTCAAGCTGGTGCCTAAGCAAAGCAGGTGTACTTTTCCACATCAACCAGAGAGGGAGTGAGAGAGACAGACAGAGACAAAGTAAGAAAGGAAGGGAGTAGGAGAGTAAGAGCCAAGCATGTTCGTGTATGATCCATGGGTGGAGACTGGCATCTGGTAATTATGATGATTGCCTATATTGTGCACTAATCCATACTGTCACATGGTAATTGCACATGGCTGTACACATTTATGGCTGAGGATTGTCGACTAGAATCTCTACAATGTTTGGAAACTGTTGGCCTTGTAATGTTGACAATGGGACAAGTAGCTCCTCAATATAATGATGTGGCAAAACCCACAGTGCAATGGGCCCTGTTCTTACACAATCACCCCAATAAGACACTGATAACACACACTTACCAGTATTGAGTTTTAAACCCCTACCTATGTATTGCTATTACGTTGTTATGCAGTTATTGCACGCATCATGGAGTGTACATGTTGAAGAGCTGTCCAAAGGTATCTTTGAAGGTGAGTGACATCAGCAACAGTGATAAAGGAGGGATAATGGAAATATAGTACATGCAACTGTCCACAAAAGCAGGTGTCAAGGAAGACACAACCACACTCTCTCAGGGAGTCACACACATTATCACAGCTGGTAGGGTCAGGATTAGAACTCCTACTTAACTAGCTTGCTATACTACAGTATTACGCAGTTATCACATGCCCCACAGAACTTATCAGGCTGATGTATGGCCAAAGGTTTTTTTCAGGGTGACTGACAGAATGTGTGCTACAGTAGGGCAATAGGAGGTGTAGTAAGTGTGAATGGCTTCAAAATCATTAATCTACACACACACACACACACACACACACACACACACACACACACACACACACACACACACACACACTTTCTAGTACTGACATGCAGGGGTTCATTGCTTCACAAGTGTGTAGTAGCTGACTGTGCCAGAAGGCTTACAAAGCTAGGCAAAGGGAATACCTTGGCATCAGGCCACATGACAATGGTCTCCAGTGTGACTCAGGGGTGTAGTCTCTGGATTGGTCCACACAGATCCACTCATCTGGGTTACTATTGTGGGTGGCCAGTGCTGTGCAATGCTTGCCATGTATGTGATCTATATTCCATAACATGGACAGTGCCTGGGTTGTGCACATGTCCCACATGCTTGTTCTGTGACATGTGGAAGTGTACTTGTGTTCTCTGGGACATGTTGTGCAGACAGATTGTTATAATCTGATGTGGCATTCCTCACCTCATGTGGTGAGACATGGCTATGGAATTGAGGTCGTGCCTGCACCTACATTGACAGCATGATAGTTAGATGTTAGTGGCATCTGTCCATACAGGGCATGTGTATAAGCCATGGTATTCCCATTGTGGGTTACATTTGCAGACTCTACAGTTGTTGCAGGCGTCCAGTGGGGAACATAGCAAAGGACCACTGTAAACAATTATTTGCCTATCGTAGGGATGGAACATGGTGCCATGTCCTTTTACTTGCTGGATAACACACAGTCAGAAGATGTTACACATCACAGTACATTCTGATGTCAGTGGCAGTGTTGTGGTCAACAGGCATGTAGTCCACTGTAATCACGTAGTTGTTACTATCTGTGGGTAATATGCAGGGAACTACCAATATAGTGGTTGTTGCCTAACCAAGTGTGTTTGTGTATGAGACATGGGTGGAGAGTGTCCTCTGAATAATACAAGGGTTGCCTATATTGTTAACCAATCCATAATGTCACATGTAGGGCTATGGATTGTAAGGTGGACATTGTGACATATAGTAGGTCCTCAATATAATAATTTAGCAAAATCCACCCCACAATGCATCCTGTCATTACACAATCACAGCAACCTCCACACAGAATACTGATGACAAACACACATACACACTTGCCAGAACAGAGATTCAAACCCCTACTTAGCTATGTATTGTTACTACAGTGTACCGCATTTATCACACGTGCCATGGAGCTTATTGGATGGAGTCTGTCCCAAGGTACTTCTAAGGTGAGGAACATACCCGGCCCTTGTAAATACTGGCATTGGGTGATGTAGTGGGTGAGAGATCCCAAAAATAATTTTACCCTAATCGTACATTTACATTTGCCAAGGGTGAGGTTCAAACCTCTATCTAACAACCTTTACAGACCATTATATGACACATTTATCACATTCACCACTGACTTGACATGGTATAGGTTTCACAACAGATACTTGTGAGATGGATGATACCTGCAGGGCTGCTTATAGGGCTAGCCTTTCTCAAAAGGTATATTTCAAGTTAGATGACATCAGCAGGCTTGCTAAAGTAGGGCAATGGAAGGTGTAGTGACTGTGAATGGCCTCAAAAGCATTACTCTCTGCACACACAGGTCTACAGTTGCTAAGTCTTTGATTAGAATTCCTATCTGATTAGTATATCACCCTATAGCATTACGCAGTTATCTGAGCACACACACAGAGTTTCACAGTTGCCATGTCTGAGATTAAAACACCTACCTAATTAGGGCATCACACTACAGCATTATGCAGTTATTGCTTGCTCCACAGAGCTTATAGAACTGGCCTTTATCCAAAGGTGTATTTAAAGGTGAATGACATCAGCAGCCTTGCTAAAGTAGGGCAGTGGGAGGTGTAGTGTCTAAGAATATCCTCAAAAATCATTGATCCCTAAACACACTCAGGGTTTTACAGTTGCCATGTCTGGGATTAGAACTTCTACCTAACTAATACATTACACTATAGCATTACACATTTATTGCATGCACCACAGAGCTTACAGGGCTGAAGCTTGTCCAAGGAAGTATTTCAAGGTGACTGACATCAGCAGACTTGCTAAAGTAGGGCAAAGGGGAGTGCAGTTTGTGTGAATGGGTCGTAAACCATTCCTCTGAAAACACACACACAACACTCAGTCATACACAACTTTACATTTGACAGGACTGTATACGACTGCTAGATGAATAATAACTTGAACTGTCATGTTACACAGTTATCACAAGCACCACAGACACTATAGTGCTTAGGACTACCAGAAGCAAATGTCTACAGTGATAGACATTGGCACATCATGTGATATTGGCCAATTGGATGTGGTGGGTGGGACAGGCCTCATGATGGGAAGCTCTTTGTCACTGTCTGTCTCTCTCTTCCCCACATCTCTGTTTGTGTATGTTTGACCTATTATAGTGTGTTATCCTTGGATATATATGTGTATTCCTATCTGATGTGTGTGCAAATTATGACTGGTGTGCAATGTGGTGTGTGTGCACAGACATCTGTGACTGACAGATATGTATAGTCCACTGTTGTTCCCAGACATGTTAAGTGTGGGGGCATGTCCGGTATGACCTTCTGTATTGAATGTGTGAATCCATTCCAGGTAGGTTCTACTCCAGTACAGGTGTTTGTGTTCTGCACCTACAACTAGCAACCTGTTTCTGCAGGATATCTGTAGATAGGCTGACAATATGGAGTCACAATGGGCAAAGGACAGTGGGATACTGTAACTAATTGTGTCTGTGCTGCTTCTGCTACATCATGTTGGTGTTAGCAGAGATATTCAGACATATGTTTTACACTGTGATATATTATGTCATCAACTACTGACAGATATACATATTTGCTTGCAGTAATTTCCTGGTGAATACAAGATGAGTGAAGCTGTGTCCAGTATTTTGGTCTGCAGCCTATATATTCTTGCACAATCATGCCATTCTGGAGGGGGAGCTGCAGACACTTGCTGATGGGTCTGTGTAAATGGTCCAGCACCTTGGTACTGTGGTGGCTGAGGATCCCATGCTTGTACATCTATCGACTTGACAGAATGGTCATATTTTGCTGTGGCCATACCTCTCAGCTGTACAGATTCACACAGGTTACCCAGAGGCAGGGCTCATATATTTGGTCATTTCCCCTTCACACTGTGGTTTATGAGCAGGTTTGTCACTACCCATTCCTGGGTTTGCAGCAGGGATAGTATGGGCACAGATCAGAGTTTCAGACTTCACACACTCCCTGGCATCCATGCTTCTACCCGCCCCCTGTTATTCTATCCTCTTCCTAACATTATGCAAGCAATATCTGGTAAGTATCCCTATAGTTATCACTTCATCCCAGTAGTATTTAGGGGTTGGTCCACAGTTCATGCCGTAGGACACAGTGGACATGCTACTGGGATTTGTCAACATGGCCTTGCATTTTTGTTCTGTGGACTGTGTTATATCGTTATTTGAGACTCCATGAGATAACATACATTGGCAGTACGGGTGAGACATGGGACTTGACAGAGGACTGTAGGGCATTTGGTAGTGATGAAGGCCATCTGTAGCAGGCCAGTGCATTTTGTCACTCCTACAGTCCTAGGCTTCATGCCACTGGATTCCCCTGGGGTGACAGGGTAGGTGTGCAAGATGTTAATGGCAATCGTTACTGTCCTTATTAATCCATTGGTATGGATGCTGGCAGGGTGCTGCTTACAGCTAGGGACACACCTGCATGGGACACCTCTTCAGCATGCTGCATTCTGTGGGTATTCCCATACAGAAGTGGGGGGTCATATTGCTCTCATTCCCAACAGCAGGGATATGACCTGTGATGAACCTGTGGCTGATGGTGGGGTGAGCTATGTGCATGTGTGCTATGGAAGCTTCTTGCAGCTGACTAACAGATATACGTGGAGCATTCCCCTTATGCTGGCTTGTGCAGGGACATCAGTGGTTTCGCATTACTTCATAACTGTGCCTTTTGTGGTCTGCCAGTGTTTGGCCAGACTACATCAATATTCCATACTACAAAGACAACTAATATCCTGTATGTACAATTCCAAAGGTGTGTCCATTTGACAGTAACATTTTATACACTGTCTGTCTAGGGTACTTCCACCTGTGTACTGTGTGTATGTCTGGGCCCACATTCATGCCATGTGACAGATATTACATCCGAACAATTAGTATGAATTACTGCTGGATTGAGTCTTGCTGGGATGCATTGTGTTTGGCACTGCAGTTGTTAGAACTTGGCCCTGTCATCAACAGTACTGGCCATAGGCCACTGGGACACAACCCTCCATACCCACATGCTGACCACTTTCACACAATATACAACACATAACAACCTAACACACAGAGCCCTGCATATTGTACACTTGCAACAATCTATCCTGCTAATTTGTCCAACTCAGATAATCTGTGCTCTACTGTTATTATACCCACACGTACGTGTTACTATATTTCTACATAGGATTGTGGGGGGACACACCTGACAACTGTAAGCATTTCCTGTGACTGTACTGGTATTTCAAGTACTCTGCTGGCATCAATTTCATTCTGTATTCTGACCTATCATGCAGACTAAAGGCATATCAGTAGAGTACAGATCTTAGGTTTTATTGACCTACATTTCAGTTTCAGACTTCTTACCCATCAGAACTAACATTCAATTTCCTGATCTGTTGTAGTCTGTCTGTGTAGGTCTGGAGGGGGGCTGTTCTCCATTGCCATCAATTGAAAGCCTTAGCGCAGCCTTTATTTGTGGTCATCTACACCTGTCCTACTGGCTGAGACTGTTGTTGGGTATGTGAGCCTCACTGACATACATTTGTGTGCCCTATGGACACTAATTTGGGCCACCACATGTCCTGCAGTGGGATTTGTCATCTTGTCTAATACTGCCTACTATGTTGACACCAGTATTTGTTATGGATTTCATACTGCCCATATAGGTGTCTACTATCTGCTGCCATCCCATTCAGCCACCCAATTCTCTTGCATGCTCACATCCGTACCATAGATACAAGTAGCAGAACATACTACTCCATTCAGCAATTAATAGTGAGAGTGACTTACCTTGTGGCTGTGCCAGTATTGAGGATGGTGCTGGAGGGCTGACTATGTCGGATGCACATAGTACACTCCCTATATATGGTTAAGCACAGGTAGTGTCATACTTGGCATCCCTTGTACTGTATGTGCGAGTCAGAGAGAGGTGTCATTCCCTGGGTTCCTACCATGTCAGTGCATGTGCTATGCATTGCCTCTTTACCAAAGTCTGGACATACTGGGCACACCTCCTTCTGTCTACAAGGGCAGACTCAGGTTGTTCCTCCTCCAAGTCACTCTGTGCCTGTGCTGGCCATGGCAATGGTGGGGGGTTATGTGGCCCTGTCCCATGCTGTTCCTGCTGAAGCTGTTTCCGCAGAATCATATTGTGTAACATGGCACACACAATGACAATTTGGGTACATGTAGCTGGAGAGTACTGCAAGGCTCTACTGGATATGTCCAGACACCGGAACCGTGACTTGGCATCCCAAACACACACTCTATTATGGTTCTGGTTTGGGTGTGTGCCTCATTATGGAGTTCTTGTTTGGGTGTGTGTGCATTTCTGATGGGTGTCATCAGCCACGGCTCCAGTGCATAACCAGCATCCCCTACTAGGTGGCCATATGGGATGTTCCCACTGGCAAATCTCTGGTACAGCTGGTTCATATGCCAGATGTGGGAGCCGTAATAGCTTCGAGGGCTGCCAGCACACACATTCATTATAATGCCCTGAGCATCACACACATGACCTGGCAATTGATGGAGGGGAAGCCCTTGCAGTTTATGTAGACCATACCCTGCTCACTGGGTGGTGCTTTGATGTGTATGTGCATGCAGTCTATAGCACCCACCATGGGTATTCCGCTATTTGGTGGAAGAGACGCATATTGCTGGTCAACACCTCATGGGTGTTGTGGAAATATATGTACTCACTATTATGTGCTGATACGGCATCCAGGAACTGGTGGAGTACCCTGGATGCTGATGCCTGTGAGATCCCCATGATATCCCCAGTTGGCCTTTGGAGGGTACCTGTGGCTAGTATTCTTAAGCCTACACATACCTTGGTATCCACTGGGATGGGTTCCCCTCTGTTGGTTCTGTGTGTGAGGCGTGGCCGACACAGCTCAACAATTTGCTGTAAGAGGTCCCTGTCCACCCTATAGTGACCCACTATCTCCATCTGGTAGTTTACCATGAGTCTGTACACTCTTCTCCTTCTCCTCACTGTGGGTTGGTCATCAGCATTCTCATCCTCACCACCTCAGCCTCTTCCACATATTGATTTATGAGAGCAAAAGCAGCCCCTATCATTTTGTTGGTTTTGTTATGTAAAATTTCCCCATTTGTGTACACTGGTGTTGTAGAGTTTATGGGAAAAAACAGACAGACAAGTGTTTGCATAGTTTACAGTAGTGTGCTGGGATGGGCTGCTGCCTGTGTAATTGGCTGGTTCTGATACATTTCACCTGCCAGCTATGCTAGTTCTCCTTGATTACCTTCCTATTGCTGTTTTCCCTTCCCATTGCCTTCCTGTTTATGCCTCGAGGCATGCCACCCAAACCCAGTAATCAGATGTGAATGGAGCTGCTAGTTCCTGTTTTTTTTTTTTGTTTAAAACTCAATGCACGGCATGCACACCCATTTAGGCAATGTAAATACTGCTAGACAGCTTCAGACACACACCCTTACTTAGCTGTGCTTAGCTAAGGGCAAACATGGGCCACAGAGCTCCAATAAGCTTACAGCATGCATAGCACACCCCCTTATGAAGTCATCTAGCTCTTAGGCTTACACCATGGTATTACTGCACCTACATGGTTAGGTGCAAGCTAGAACTGAGGGGAAATCTGTGATTCAGTATAATTGCTCTGATTTGCATGGAATTGACTGCTAATGCATGGTTACAAAACTGACACTCAGCCTTCCCCCTTAGCAACCACTATTCCATGGTCTTGTTGTCTTATGCATGCCATTGACTATTATGGCAAAATTAGGATTTTGGTTTAAAAGCTTATTTCCAGCTTTTTTTATTATTTTCGGGCCGATCCCGTTTGTGCACCGCTGCCCTGCGTTTAAACGGCCAAAATTGGCCAACAAAAAAAAAGTTAATTTTTATAATTTTGCAACTTACTTTCATGCCTATGGCCATATATTTGGCATTTGGCATGCCTAACCCTTCTAATACATGTGTTTTTATGAGCTGTCATGCCTCCATTTTGTAGTTTGCAGAAATGTAATCAGCTACTGGCTGAATACATTTCTGCAGTCTACACTATTCCTGCACGGATGCCTGCCTACTTCCTGGATTGCTAATTCACCTCATTTGCATGTTTTTCACCAGAAAATGAGGTAATTAACATACAGGGGCTGTGTCCATGCAGGAATAGTGCAGGAGCACATCCCAAGACCTCATTCCTGGATCGCATTTCAGCCATATTGCCTGTACCAGCTCTTGCATTATTCCTGCATGGCGTGCAGAGCTTGCTGAATCCTGGGGTAAGTTTTGCCACTATCACAGCATCATCAGTGACAATAAATTTGCATGTATGTCTATTTTAAATGCTGGAAGTCTCTTGCTGTACACACCTCTCTCTCTCTCTCTTTCTCTCTCTATATATATATATATATATATATATATATATATATATATATGTAAATATATGAACTTTCACCTCTTTGAGGTGAATTGCAAGGCATCCTACCAGATATCTATTTCTGGTGTTCTCTGCCAGAATCAGTTGTCAGTGGTTTTGTTTTAATTCTTAAAGTCGATATACCTAAAGACTGTCCAGTTAGTGTCACTGTACTGCCTGGATAATAACGAAGAGATATCCTACTCAGATTCACCAAGGCAAGGCTCCAGACACAATATGTATCTTTGAGCACTTTTGTTCTTTAATAATAAAACAATAACTTCATCAGAAAAGTATTGAGCATTTTGTACTGTTTGCATGTTATGTGTCACCCAGAAACTCTTCTAAGCATGGCATTTATTTCTGTTACACTGTAAGTTTTATCTTAGAACTGTTTTTGAGCTTTACATTTGCAAATGGAAAGATCTCCTTAGAGAAACTCCTGCTTATTTATTTCCTGCAGTTGCCTTTTAATATTTGTTGAGGGAAAGCTCAACAGAAAGTGATTGAATTCTGTCCTCATTTTTACTCTGGCACTGATCACTTATATGAAAGGAACACATGAGTTCTGGTCCTGGAAATGCACCACTGGAAAGAAAGAGAAAGATTATGATATTTTGTTTCTGTGAACTGCTATCTGCTGTCAGAATTGAGTGAGAGAAAGAAAGAGAGAAAGACAGAACATGCTATTTTGTTTCCATGAAGTATTAACTATTTCCACTGCAGAAGGAAACAGCATTGTTTTGTTTCTGATAACTGCTACCTGTTTCACCTGAAGGGAAGAGAAAAAAGAGAAGAAACTTTTGTTGTGAACTCTTCTTGTTATCAAAAAAGAAAGCTATTACTTAATTAAGTCCTATAATAAAAAAAAAAAAAATGTGAGTAATGCCAACACTTCATCACCAAGAGTAGTTTGCATATTTGATGCCAGTTGGGTTAAAAAGAAGAAATAAACCTTTCATTTTAGTTTTATACTATGATTATTTTATTTTCTTTCTCCACTTGGCACTATTGACAGCACATTTTTTCTTTTGCTATAGAATTCTATGTTATAAGCATAAACATGTATAGACTGCATCCATTTCCTAACAACTGATAGAGAATGTGGACAGCTAAAGCTAAATCTTCAAACAATCAGTTGTATGCCATTCCTTGTGAGTATTAATTCAACTAAAACACTTGCTTTCTAGATCCTTTTCAGCCATGACCCAGGCATAGAAATGCAAGCATAAAAAGACTAATATGATATTAGTACAGAGAATATTTACAAAATGATGGCAGTACCATGCATATTTTCAATAGGGCAATGGCATAAGGGTTATTAGATTACAGTAGGAAATATGATGTTATTTGTGTGAACAATACTATCCTGAAGTGTAAGAGAAAAGCTGCCAGGCTGTTAAGGGCTAGGTAGCATTTTCTTCTAAAGTCAACCATTATCATTACATTTGCTTTCTATATTATTAAGAAGATTTTTAGATCCATGAAGGGATTCTATATACCTAATTTCATTATCATCTTGTTTTGAGAGTGCCCATTCACCAGTAAAAGTTTTAAAGGGGGAGCTTAGTAAGAAGTGTTACTTGTTAGGAATTGCAAAGTGAGTATGAATGTTCTTTAAAAGGGAGTAATATTTTTTAAACAGGACCAGTATCCATCATTTAGTACCTTCAATGATAAGGTACCTGTTAGATAATTTGTCTTTCTGTCAAAGGTATGCAATTAGGCTTCTGTTAAAGAGAACAATGGTGTGAGTCTGAGACAGCAATAAGTGTGAATCTACATATTTTATTTTTGGTAATTTATAATCTGTGTGCATTACAGACAGCATGAGAAGTATGTATTGATAGACAATATTCCATATTGGGAACTAGTGTATTTTTGGCTAAGGATATTGTAGCTACTGAGGAGAGTAGGTGTGAAATCTTGTACTAGGGTTTTAGCAAGCAGAAAGTGAGAGAGGGATCAAAGTTGAAATATAAGTAATCATATTCAGTGACAAAGGGAATAATGGAAGTAGATGGGAATTGTAGGGTGAAGAGAAAAGCATAATATTGGTTTTGCTTTTGTTGATCTGTAGTTTATTACAGTTTGCCCAGTAACAAAGGTTGCTGAAGTATTGTTGCAGTTAAGTTTGCAGAGTGGAGGATCATTTATTTACTTGGAGTCAGAGAATGTCATCTGCATATATTATGTTTAATGAAGGGAGTTCTGCTGGGAGGTCATTAATCAATAATGAGAATAGGATGGCCATAGTACTGATCTTGGAGGTACTTTTATTTTAAGTGTGTCATGGGTAGATAGAAGGTTGTTAATGTAAACCTGACATGTAATATTATGGAGATTGCTATCAAACCATTTCATGGTGTTTTGGCCAAAGCCGAGCTTTGCCATTGTATTAAGGCTATGCTTGATCTCTTCAAATGATGTTGTCATTATCCACAACAATTCCTGCAGTGATAAGTCCCTCATTGATACTACAGCATATTGAAATTGTGGTTATAAGTAAAGTAGAAGTTGTGCTGAAGGAGTTTCTGGTTTCTAAAACTATAGTGCTTATCTGATACTAATCTACAACTGTTTACATGACTTAGTAACTGTATTTTTACAAACATTTTTGATAAAGAGCAGAGGGTGGAGATAGGCTAGAGGTCCTTATGGAATTTTGCAGGGGGAATTTTATGCAGTGGCATGATGATGGAGTGCTTTAAAGCTGGGAGACGTTTTCAGTAGTTTGTGCCACATCATATATGAAGTTAAGGCAGCTGACGATATCAGCTGCTATCTTAAGGAAAGGAAAGTAGGGTGCACTAGTGAGAACCGAGAAGAGGAGTGTTTTAAATTTTTGAGCTGTGTCTAAGTTTCTTTTATAGTGGTTTCTCAAAAGTTCATTCAGTCAAAAGGTTTGCTTGTGATTTATGGTTGTTAATGGGTGTGGGAAAGTAGCTCTGCATAGGACTAAATGTGTTGGTAATATCTCTGATGTAAGAAGTGAGAAATAGTTTGAATTCTTCAGCAGGGTTAATGGATGGATTAAAGGTTATTTGAGTTGCAGAGTTGCTATGTTTTTTTTTTCTAAATTAACCAGTTAGTTGCTTCATTTCCTTCCAGAGTAGTTCTGTACTACACATAGCAGTTTTTGCATTAATTGATTAGATCCTAAATATAGTTCTTTAGCAGACTTGGTGACTATTCTCAAAGTGTGATATTTCTGTTGGAAGTGAATATTTTTCAGCTCTTACATTCAGACAGTCCAGGAATTGTCTCTTTATTTCATTAGATTTTTAATGTCTGTTATTAATGAAGGGCAAACCAATGCCCTTAATGTCCTTCAAGTACACAGGAAGAGAGAGTATTGGAGAGATGTCAGAGTTTTTAAGAAGAGAGACATAGCAGCTGTGGGGTCATTGAGTTGATAAAGAAAGTAATGACCATTCAAGAAGACTTAGGTGCTGTTCAAGAAAAAGGAAGTTTGTGTTTGGGAAATGGTCAACCTGCTAATATTTGCCAAGTTGATTTTTTTAGAATTGAAAGACCATGTGGAGAAAACTGGGTAATGGACACTTAGAGAATTGGAAAGTATTGTGATATTATTACAGTAATTGGCTATACTAGATAAGATTAATAGTGATAGTTTACCTAATTGTCAGTTACAGGAAAGACTATAGTAAAAGGCAATCTAGACCACAATGGAAAGAATGCTGAGCACAGCAGCAAAGCCTGTGATGAAAAAAGGACAATGTGATTCTTAAGAAGATAAGGAAAGCAGTTTGGCTCAAAGGAGAGGGACACACAACCACACACACATGCACACACACACACACACACACACACACACACACACACACACACACACACACACACACACACACACTCACGTGGGTGCGCACACACACACACACACACACACACACACACTGACAATGCCTCCAAAAGCTAGGTCTATCATAAGCCATTCTTTTTTCATACAAGAACAGAAATGCTGACATTGCCTTGTAGAAGTCAAATATATATCATAAGATGTATAAAAGGAATGACACTGCCCTTGAATGTCCAGCCATTCATGAGTTATACTGATTTCTCACACAGCACACACATATTGACACTTTCCCTGACAATCTTGGTCTATTACAAAATGCACAAACACACACACATACACACACTCATACTCACACATGCATACAGACAAACACACTTAACATGGAGAAACACTAATTCATCGGTGTAATATATTTGAAGTGCCACAGGAAACCAAAGCACATGGATAAACTCATACAGATGCAGGACTAAATGTATAGAAGCCTCAACCAAGAACTCATTTAGAGTTATGAGCTGTGAGATGTCAGCAAAATTCACTGAAGCAATGTGCTAATCAGTTACTTTCTCAAATATGCTGCTCCTGTCAGAACAACAAATACAGCCACTTACCTGTGCATTACTGATGCTCATGATGGAAAGTGAAAGAAACTATCACCAACTTGTCAAACTTAAATGCAAATTACCCCTCCACACACACACCCACACAAACACAAGCGTAAGCCAAAGCACTACTGGTGTTACACTAATTTTAACAAATATATTTTTGACACTTTTGCCATGCCAAATCAGGGATAACTGTTTAACAGCAATTAAATAACCACACAAGTAAGTCACATGCCTCCACAGATGACCACTAGACACACCACGTACATTATCTTTATTCTAAACAACTTAAGCACCAGACTGTGATAATTAATAAATAACGATGACAATAAATTATTCCATCTTATTTCACACAAATGCATACTAGTAATACTTTTCCTCCACAGCAATAATATATGTGTTTCCTGTGTATATCCTAGATGTCCAAATTATATAAAGTAAGTCATTCTCTCAACTTATTTTAAAAAGAATCAGAGACAAATCCAAAAATATTGGAGACATAAGCACCTAAAATCAGGGATAGATTTTAAATGTTACTTGTTCATACTTGCAAAGTTAATATTGTAAAAGATTTACATAGCATTCACTTTCTGATTGTTATGAAATCAGAAACAAAGGTCTGGCATTAGTTGGAAACTAACACCCTCTACAATGGAACAGAAAACAAACAAATTTTATGATGAGCAATACAAAAATAACAGACATATCCAGAAACATTCATTGCTCTCAACTTATATAATATATATAACTATATAATAATGAATCACAGGGAAAGACAAACCCCAGGATTTAATAAATCTGTGTAGGCACTGTATAGAGCCCACACAGAATGTACCTGTGTACATGGCCATGGTTGCCCCTCGGCAGTGCATCATACATATTAATGAT
This sequence comes from Protopterus annectens, assembly GCF_019279795.1. NCBI lineage: Eukaryota > Metazoa > Chordata > Ceratodontiformes > Protopteridae > Protopterus > Protopterus annectens. Next base: position 1,069,500,585 of record NC_056735.1, on the reverse strand, counting down.
GGTGCGCTGCCAAGGGAGAGCATAGGAACAGGATTATTGAATCTATATAAGGAGAAGTGTAGAGGCTACCTGTGGTTGTGGATGCTTGGTCAGAAGTTATGTACAGGGTGAGGCTCCATGTAATGCTCCCTGTTACTGTTGAAATGTTGTGAATTGTTTTAAATGTGTAATATTTTATTTTTATGATTTTTTTCCTCTCTGTATGTTTGCATGGTGTGGAGCACAGCAATGCCAATCTGTGCTCACATATAGACAACTGACACCTGCTCCACATCCAAAAATAGAAACCAGATGTAATTAATTATCATGACTAAATTTTTAATTTCTTCTTTTTTTTTCTGTTTGTGCAACATGGCATGAAGTGCATCAGAGCCAAGTGGCACTCATATATACATAGCTGACACCTGCCAGGCATCTAAAAATAGAAACCAGATGTAATTAATTATTTATGTCTAGGTTTGTTTAAGCCTGTTTGTGCGGTGTGGTGCAGTGCTCAGTAATGTTCACAGGTAGCCTAGTAGAGCATGTAAAGGTATACTAGTTATCATGCTATCCAAGTAGCTAAATGGATAGAGTTATGGCCTAATGTAGAGGCGGTCCTGGGCTCGAGTCCATAGCAGTTATAACTTGTCTGTAATTTCATTTACATATATTTTTAAATTTAATAAAAAAATTGTGAAATATGGCAGTGCTGCTTGGTGCGAAGCACTGTTTAAACATGCTAATGGCTACTATAGTTTACGTGGTGCTAAGCTTTGCAAAAACCTCTGTTGTGTGAGTTTTCCCACTTCTCAGCTCTGCTTAGCTGGTTTGTACGCTGCTAAGCAACATGGAACTTTTTTGAATGTGACTCAATGATGTGTAAGGGGAGGAAAACAGCCTATATTAAGTGCAATATGTGGGATTTCTGCACCATTCCTTGGAGTTTAATCAACTGTGGATATGGCAAGCAGTACTGGTGAAGGTGCATGCTTTTGAGTGCAGAGATGGGGTGTTCAGGAGTCCAGAGTTTTTGTTGTGCTCCTGGTAAAAAATCATGAACCCAGGCTGCTGCAGGGCAGTTTCAAGGGCTCCGGCTGTAAGGCAGTGGCCTGGGACTGGTTGGCGAGGAAACTCATCAGTGTTACTGGTATCCCCCATACAGGTGAGCAGTGTAGCCACCATTACGACAAACTGAAGAGGAGAAAGAGGGGAACATTGGACACCTGGATCCAAGAAGCCAGAATTGGGAATGCCCAAAAATATGTAATTTTGTTTTCCACTGTTTTACCAATATGCAAGCTGAATGTCTGCAAAACTGGTATGCATAATGATGTGCTTCTCTCCCAACTGCTGCAGCTGACAGGGCTTGCAATGTTGAGTCCCATGCCGAGCATCTGGCCAGGTTGAGCTCTGAGTGTGATATGTATGGCTTTATTATGCTAACTGTAATGCAATAAGTAAAAAAGAATAAAGCATTTACTGCAATAATGCATACACAATAAAAACTGTAGTGCAATAAATGGGCAAGTAGAACTGTAGTGCAATACATGAAAAATAACAACTGTATTGCAATAAACAATACCAATAACAGTAAGCAAAATGGTGTACAGCAGGACTGTGTTGTCATAACCATTGCAGTAGAGCTGTATGCATTGCTTGTCTATGGTAAGGTTGCTGCAGTTAAGTGTAACACAGTAATAGCTATAGAATGCAAAACTAATGGCATGCAAACTGCATTGTTTAACTCATAGTATGGTGCAATGCTGTTTCCAGGCCAGTATTGGTCACATAATGCTCTCTGTTCCTCCTACTTCAGGTAATCAAGGTATATGGTTGAGGTAGCCCACTCTATGGGCAAATATTGTGTGGACTTCACAGGCATTTATCATCAATACCAATAAAGTGTTAACCAGCAATGTTGATTCCTAAATAAATCTGATGTTATTATATGCAGTACAGTTATATTTCATGCATATGTGTGTTCTGCTGTCACTGCAGTCAATTATAACATTGTAATAGTTCTAGAATGCAAAATTAATGTCCTGTAACCTATACTGTTCAACTCATACTATGGTACAAGGTTGTCTCCAGGCCATTATCAGTCACATAATGCTCTCATTTTCCCCTACCCCAGGAAGAAAAGGTATATGGGTGAGGAAGCCCATGTTATGAGCAGATATTGTGTTTAGATTTCACAGACACTTATCAGCAATACCAATAAAGTGCTAATCAGCATTGTTGATTCCTAAATACATCTATGTAGCAATTTCCAGTATGGCTGTATTCCTTGCATGTCTGTACTAAGTTGCTGCAATGAATTATTACAGTATTTGTAGATGTCCCCTGCAGTCACAGCTATTAGATTCTATTCCCATGCCTGCCAACTGGGGCATGATGGCTATCTAGTTTATACAATGTACACAAACATGTCTTTCAAGTGTCATGCTTTCTCATAATGCATTTAAAACTGCCTAATCCATTTGTCACAGGATTACCAGAAAAATGATTACCTAGAATGCAATGTATTACTAAATCCATTTACAGAACACCTTGGCAGTTATATAAGTCCACATTATGTGAAACCGTTCTGTGTAGTTGTGTACCTGCATTTGTTATTGCTTGGCCCATACCGACCCATGCTAACAACTTGAGAGGTATGTACTTGCTACATCAACTATAATACAGTTGTAGTCACTGTAATTAAAACTGATACTACACACCTGTAGATTATTTATTATCAGTGTTTTCAGGGATAGAATCTGCAATGTCAGTAATGAGATGCTTTTCTCTATCTCCTCACCCCTTATTTTCATGTATTTATTATTATGATGCAATATTAACATATATTTTAAACTGACTATATTTTGGAAAATGTGGTTTATTATTGTTATGTTTTATTATGACTTAATATTAACATATTTTGTTAAACTAAGTATATTTTGGAAAAATGTGGTTTATTATTGTTATGTTTTATTATGATAGGAGAATGAATTTTCAGACACGAGGGGGGAAAAGGGGAAGAGGGAGATTCAGTTATTAAATACCCTCACCCATTTGGATATGGGTCAAGAACAAAATCTTGATTCTGTATTTGAGACCAATTACGAAGTGGGAAATGACATGGTTATTAGTTCTAATATTAATTCGAACCTTAATCTGAACTTCAATATTGGCATAGTAGCTGAAAATAATGTCAATAATGAGATGGGGGACAACAATATTATTAGGGAAGATGTCAAAAATTCTTTTGAGGGATTTTCTATATATAATTTTAGTAATTATACGCTTGACAAAAAACATTTCAGTCTATTTAGTAAAGGATTAAAATATATTCCATCCAAAAAAGGCGATATGGCTAGTACTATAATAGATATGAAACTTTTCTTAAGGAAAATCAACCTAACTAATTTGGCTTCTAGAGCTGGCTTTAATAAAAAAGATTATAAAGAAAACAAAGAAACTAACGAATAGGAAATCAACATATAATCCTCCCCTTTTACCACAAATTAAGAACTTGGAAATGATGTTGGAAAGGGAAATAAGAAAGAAAAGTGCCAAGAAAGGAACTTATTTCTATCAGAATTTGAAAAGGGAAGAGAATGAGTTATTGAAAGAAATTGTAGATGATAAAACAGTGAGAATCATGAAACCTGATAAAGAGGGTGGGATTGTGATAATGGACAAAATTCTATATGAAGCAAAGATGAATACCATCCTAAACAATGAAGACAATTATTGTGTAGTTTCACAACAAGAGGTTGAGACTGCACATAAAAAAATTGAGATATTAATTCATGATTTACATTTAGAAAAAGTTATAGATATTAAAACTGTCAATTATTTAAAGGTGGAAAAACCAAGGGTAGCCACAATCTTTGGCATACCCAAAATACACAAAAATCAGGAAAATCCCCCATTAAGACCCATAGTGTCAGCAGCTGGGGCAATAACAGTTCCATTAGCCAAATATGTTGACACAAAAGCAAAGCATATATGGGTAAACAATAGTACTATTTTAAAAGATTCTTGGGATTTTCTAAGGGAAATAACACCTAAACTTTTTAGAGAAGACATTATATTTATAACTATAGACATAGTTGATTTGTTCTCTTGTATTCCGTATCACGAAGGAATGAAATTGTTCGAAGAAAGTATTTTTTTTGACAATATAATGACTCAAGAAGAAAAAATAGCTACAGTTAGTTTTATGGACGTGATATTGAAAAACAATTATTTAATTTTTAATGGTGAATACTACAAGCAAAAATCTGGAGTTTCAATGGGAGCCACATATATTTAGTACTATCCAGATGGGAAGAAAAATATATTGTTAATTCCAAATATAAAGATAAATGGGTACTTTACCATAGATATTTGGACGATATGGTTATGTTTTGGATAGGGGATATAAATGACTTTTTTGAATTCATGGACTATTTAAATACCACCACAAGTTTCTTGAAATTCACTTATACTACAAATAAGGAAATATTAAACTATTTAGATGTTGAGATTTATAAGTATAAGAATAATTTTGAAACAAAGGTATACAGGAAACCAATGTATGTTAATTCTTTTTTACACTTTGAAAGTGCACACCCCTTCTATAGTAAGAAAAACATCTTAAAAGGACAATTTGTGAGGGGGTCTAGGATGACAAGTAGACAAGAGGACTTTCACGAAGAATGTGATAGATTAGAAAACATGTTTCTAGACAAAGGTTATCCTAGTGAATTTATAAAAAATATAAGGAAAGAAGTGGAAATAGGTAGAAGTGGAAGATTTCACCCTATTAAAGGGATTGAAAGAAATTTTGATGTTGGTTTGGGGAACGAAAGGACAGAGAATACAAGAAAAATAGATGGTGAAACAGAAAGTCATCAAAGAAGATTAATATTAGAGTACAACTCCCTAAACAAAGATATAAGAGGAATATTCAATAGAGAATGGAAAACATTCTTAACATACACTGACATTGAAGAGGTTAGAGAGATAGTACCTAAAATTGTTTATAAAAATCCACCTAATATTAAGAATATGGTTGAAAGTAAAGGGAAATTCAAGAGAATGAATTTGGGTGAACATGTAGGAACTTTTAAGTGTGGAAGATGCCCCCAGTGTATTTTTATAATAAACAAGAAAGAAATACACTTGGAGAGCAGAAATAAAACAATAAAAAGTTTCAGGTATTATAATTGTGAAACCCAAAGAGTAGTATATTTAGCGACCTGCCAAAAATGTCAATCTTTCTATATTGGAAAGACAGAGAGACCACTAAAAAGGAGGGTCTATGAACATAATTATGATATTAAAAAAGAAAGAGAAACAAACGCACTTTATAAACACGCTAAAATTTGTTCAGGTGCAACCTACTTGTTTTTTGTATTAGAACAGATTCAGATTGATCCCAGGGGAGGCCCATGGGAAGACGCATTAGAAAGTAGGGAGCTTTGGTGGCAGGTACATTTAGACGCTAGTAAAAGTCCAGGATTAAATGACTATATATCCATAGGAGCTATATTAAGATTAAAAGCAAATAAAATTTAAATGATTGAATTCCAGATTTTAACACTAGGGGGCAGTAGACCATAGAAGAATTAAATAAACATATATTAATATTACTAAACAAAAATAAAACTTTTTTATTTCAGTTTGGAATGTTATCCCCAACCTCACATAAAATAACAACAAAGATTTTAAGAAATTTATTAGATATATTCATTAAGTCCCTATAAATTTAACATTTACAAGGTATACAATATTCATTTTGTCACTAGTTTGGTTTTAAACACACTTAATGCACTTTATATTTATATATATTTATATATTTATTTATTTATATATTTATACATTTCATATGTCTATATATATATATATATATACAGTCATGTTTTTAAGCATTTTTAACTTTTTATATTAATCGGATGTGGCACAGGCAACATTGACTTTCCTTTCGTATCAAGAAGTGATCAAGGATTTTATAAATTAAAAATTCCTTATAAGTACGTAATGTCAACACACTGAATGGCCTTAAGTTAACTGAGAATATATATATGTAATGGCAGATGCAAGCCTAACATTGAGATAAATCTGCATCAAGTGTATGGCATAACAGTGTGAGTAAGAATACAGAGGAATGTATGTCTTTTGGAATATGGGTCTGTGTGCACTACGGAGATGCTCAATAATTAATTTAATGCTCATGAATATTCATGAGAAACTGAAGCCGATAGGGCATTTTAAAATGTGGAAATTGAGTGTTATTGGCACATTTTTCTTAATTAGTAAGATATTTACCTATTTAAATGTTACATTGCACAACTACCTTACATCTGATGAAGTCCCACATTTGTGAGACGAAAACGCGAGTATTATATGTAGAAGAGCGTTAATTTATGTTAGTGTGGTTTATCAATAAAAGTGAACTGTTCACTCGACTGCCTGGAGGTTTTCCTGAGTACCTAGCTTCATCTACAGCAATCCGTTTACAAGTATGTTTTATTATGCTTCAATATTAACATATATTGTTAAACTAACTGTTTTGTTGCCCTTATACTTTAATTGTTACTGACAAGCTGTTAACATACTGACTGTTATGTTATTTACTGTTGTTTTACACATAATATACATCAATATGTATTTTAATAAATTAAAATGATGTTCCGTTCTGTTAATACTAGCAATGGTTTGGTTAATACTAAACTTAACTTATTACTACACTTCATTTACCACACCACGTCAAGGTAGGCTGGTTCCAGCTGATCCGCCAACTTTTCCTCAATCGGCCATGGCACTGGGTCCCAGCAAGTCTGGGGCCCAGACTGGTTGTGCCCCATCTGCTGCCCCTGCACTACCTGCAGCATCAGGTAGTACTGCCCCATGGGAAGGGGATGGGCCCCCCTCTGGGAGTGGTAGTGTAGGGGGAGTTGTCACCCAGGCTGAGCACCCAGCCTTGGTGCTCAGGATAGTCTACCATGGGTTTGACCTCTGCCTGCACTGGATTGAGGGCATGCTGGCTGACCTGGTAGGGCAACCTCAGCCTGGTGTCCAGCATCCAGCACTGCCACCCCCAAGGCAGTGAAGAATCATTGCCGACATTCCCATGGTGGGGATGTGATTCATGCTGCTGCCTTGTGGAGGCACATGGGACTTGGATTCCACAACACCCTCCCTATCCAAGGTGTTCACTCCCTCATGTGCCACATGCCACCCCTCTCTGCTGTCTTGTCTGTTTGCAAATGCATCCTCACCTATCCAACTTACCTCCCCCACATGTACCTATGTCCCTTCCCCAACTTTCCACTCTCATCTTATAAAAAAAAAAAGTGGGCACCAGTCCCAAAAAAAAACACAAAAATGTCCCATACATAGCTCTCCATTTTGCACAAGTTTCCACTGGACAGACATAACTTGGTCCAATTGGCTTGACAATGCAATTATGTTGTCCTCATCCCTCTCTCTGGGTTTGAGAGCTCAAAGTCATGTACAAATTCTGTCAAAGTGCACAGTTGTTGCTGTGCAAGAAATGGATAGCTATGGTTCTTTCCTACACCCTTTCCTGCACATCCCTGCCTACCTTTCACTATGTTTCCCCCCTGATTGCACCCTATTTCACCACTTTACTATCTCCCATTTTTCTTTTCTTTATAGTTTTTAACACATTGCTGTGTGACGTGCTGCATTGCGCAGCTTCACTAAACTCAGCTAAATAGAGCTATATTGACTATATGTGTTTTTAAACTTGTAATACACACTTATAAAGTAAACACATGTCCCATGTTTCATACCTGAGACCATTGCACCTGCAGACCACTGCACTGACCTACCAGGCCACCCAACTCTTAATTAAAACAGGTGGTTTAAACAAGCTATAGTAATTGCCAGTTACAGTCATTAAGTGTGTTTCAGCGGAACTGAGTGCTTCACTCTGCAATCTTGATTAAAACTTAATGGAAAAAAATGTTTATGTACCTTGGACTCTGGTGCAATACTGTACCACTAGAAATCCAGAGACATAATAATGGGTGAGGCATGTGATAGCAGGTAAATGTGCTCTTTATCAGCAACATGTAGAAAAACACCTGCTAAGGCATCAATGGTAAAATACATGTTAACTGGGACCCTGGTGCAAACATACATCCATATAAAGCCATGCACATACTGATAGATGTAGAAAATGTATGTCACAGCCTGTATATGTGCACATATATCTTGCAAATACAACTACTGTGGCAGTGACTCAGTAGCTCAGCCTGTTAATTGCCTTGCAAACAGTACATTTTTCCACACAAAGTCCTTGGTTCAAATCCAGTGGTGTGTAGAAATTAATTTACAGTATTGTGAAGGCAGCAATTAATGACTGAATCATGCACTCTTTATACACACGATGCATTTCAGATGACATGTCTGCATTTCTCTGATGGAAGTCACAGGCCTGCATGTAGGAACACACTTCACATATCTGTATAGCAAAACTATATATGCATGAAGTGTCACGTCATACATTAATATGCATTCACGGAGAATGTCAATGCAGGTACTGCAAATGAGGGCCACTAATATCAGAGTGCACCACACAGTCCTTCCAAACTCACTGTGCATATTATCACAGCTGCACAGCTGACATACACAGTCTCTGCTTGTAACAAGGCCTTCCCTCATACACGCTGGAAATTACTACCAGACTGTAGCACCTGGCAGTTGCCCACATGGTGGACATATTCTTATATTTATACCCCATCTTACTCAAGGACACACAAAACATGCTGCCTAATACTCTGTTAGTGACACCATTAGCTAACATACTTACCTTAAACACATGCATTAATTGGAGTGGAGAGGTTAGTCTCATTCTGGCTCTGCCTCTACAACAAGGCTGACACAGCTCCCATAGTTACTCCTACAGCTTGTTGTCCACCAAAGTGTTCCCACTATCTGCAGCTGCTGCCTGTAGCACACACATCTCTATGTAAAGGGTTCTGCTACAGACCTACCATCTGTGACAATGTAGTCTCCTCACCCCAGTAATGTCCAGCACAACATATCAGAAAGGGGCCCTAATCTACATGAAGGCCTTATATATTGTACAGTGGTTGCATGTCATTGGCTGGTGATAGTGCAAGTCAGCTATGCTGGCTGCAATTAGCATTTCAGACCCACAGACTGGTTTATAGGCAATCACCTGCTGATGAGAAGCATGTTTAAAAGGCAAGCACCTGGCTGTGGGGAACTATTCTGTATGAGACTTTCCTCACACAGCGCACACCTTTGTGAATACTTTACTATCATCACATATCAACCGAGGAGTACTGCTCTCCATCAGGTATGTAACTGATTTTGTGTACAACAGGCTGCACATGGGTGAATAGACTAATAGACTTACCAGGAATAGGGATTACAACATTAAGCCTGTCTTAGACCTGCGATAATGGCATGTCATTGATCTCCTGCTGTTTTACATCTACACAGGACATACAATAGATCAAGGGTGCACAGTCTTTTGTCACACTGGTCTCTTTGGACTGTCCCTTTATAGTGGTTATAATAGCACACTGTTATTTGTGTGGCACTGTTCTAATGACATATTATTGGGGGCGTTGCCCATAGGTAACATACCACAGTAAACCCAAGTTTTGTGTGTATGATCATACTGCAGTATCTGTCATGGCACACATGGGGATACCTGACTATTGCTACTATCTCAGTTGTATCCACACACTTAGTATGTGTGAACACTGTGGAGTATGACATGTGTGAGTAAGCAGTGGATTGTGGCAGCCACATTGTCCTTGCTTTATCTCTACATAGTGTACTTCCACGTATGTGATCCTGTAATGTGCTCCCCTTTTGTGGCCTTTTAGGTATCATGTACCCTAGATGCCATGCACCCTTCTCTGATGAGAAAAATGAAATTATACTGGAAGGACTAGGTAACATCATCACATCCTACTGTCCAGGATGAGGCAGAAACAGGGAGCAGTAGGCTGCATTGTGGGCAGACTTTGTCCATGATGTGAATATCATGGGCCATCAGGGCAGGACATATGAGCAGGTTCAACACCGCACAATGGACATTATCAGTGCTGCACGACAAAGGTCAGCAGATGTAGCCAGGGATCATGCCATCACCGATGGAGGGCCTGCAGTGGAACAACCACTCTCGGCCACTGAGGAATTCCTGGTGAACCTAGGCAGATATGACAGCTCCCAGGCATCCATCACACCATACAACATGGAGGTGGGTGCCACAGTTTCCACAGCAGAGGATCATGCATATAGGCTTACTGTGATCAGCACTGTAATACTGTAACAGTCAGTGTGCCATGCTGTACATGAGTGTCAGGCCATTGTTATTTGGGGGTGGGATGGTCTAACCTCAGTTGTACTCTCATACTCAGAATGTGACCAATACAACAAGTAACACAATAGCTACTGTAAATGTGAGATATATGGATGGATTACCTTGTTGTGCGGCAACATGCATTGGTACTGACCTTACCTCACCCTCAATTTTTCACAGGTTCATCGGGTATTGGCCAAGGGCATGGTCCTGCTCCTTGTAAGCATGACACTGTTTTGTTAAGGAATATTTATATTCTATTAAAGTTAAGGGCCAGAATAATGCCCTATATAAACATAATTTTGTGTGTGAACTGAGTAGAATGCTTTTATTTTTCATTCTGGGACAGGTACCTAAGAATCCCCTAAGGGGGTAATTACAGGAGTGTAGCTGAACAAAAAGAAACACTTTGGCAGTGACAGTTAAGAGCAGATAAGCCTCCTGGTTTAAATGAGACAATTATTCTAAAATGCCTTTTAAAAAGCAAAAGGTTGAAAGAAAAATAAATTAGGTAGTTAAACATGTATTGCAATATATTTCTTAGGACAGGTGTCTTGGGTTTTTATGTGTTGTTTTATCAATTATAGTTTCATAGTGATTAATTAAAAGGTAAATTTTACTGGTAAAGCTGTACTTGATTTACTTGAAGTGATTGTATAAAGGTTTGGAGTTGAATGTGTATTTTGTTCTGAGGTAGTCTTTTTTGGATGAAAGCAGAGAAGAAAAATGTTTGACTGCTAATCCAGTTGTGGTTCTTTGTTATTATGGGTATTGGTGGATTTTTCATACACAATATTGCAGGTATTCACATACCACTTTTTTCTTTCTTATCACAGGTGATGGGGGTGTTGGTGTCTGTCCCTTACATAACCTGATGTCAGTGCCTGTTCGGATTCTGATGATTATGGTGGCAACAGTGAGGCACAGGTGGGGGTGTCAGATGCTGAATCTGTCCCAGGGGTAGACATCCCTCTTCTGCCTCCATTGTCACCTCACACAGTCAGTATGTCCACACATACCCAGTCCTTGGAGCCTACAGATATTGGACAGTCAGAGGTTGAGGGCATTCAACAGGAAAGTGTGGCAACTATAGCTCCAGTGAGTGTAGACACTGGCCATAGCCAGACAGTTGTCAAGGTCCCACACAGGCAGATTTTCATGGGTGCTTTTAGGAGGCCTGCTATCCATCCACCACCTGTTGCAGGTGCCTATATGAAACTCAGCACATATTTTGGGCCATCATGGAGGCACAGGCACATTCTGATAAGAACACCAGATGTATACTTAAGGTTGTGGATGCATCACAGTCTGATATTTGTGACTGCCTCCACTGCATTGGGGACACCCTGGATTGGTAGATTGATACAGTGGAGAGAAGGTGGGCTGAGACAGTCTTGGACCACACATTGCCTTTACTGGAATGTCTGGTTGGAGTTGAGCATCAGACCCATAGAAGTAGCTCAGCAACCCCATCTGCTGAGAGTCCACGTGGCAGTGCACAATCATGCTCTCTTAGTGCCAGTACATCCAGCGCTACAGAGGAGAGTGTGCTATCCACACCATGACATGGCAGGCCATGGACTTGTGGTTGTGGGTGGTCCTGTGGAAGACACGGTCCCAGCATACAGCAGTCATGATCAGGTACTAGCACCGCTTCTGACCATGGACATGGAGGTGCCAGTGGAACTCCTACCAGAGCCAGTTCCCATGTTTGGGGCCAGAGATGGTGAACTATCAACTCTACCATGTATGGTATAAAGCTGTCCAACAAACACTTGTGTAGGGCTAGCACTGAGCTTGACTGTGTACATGCACACACTCACACGCCACTGTCAAATGCAGATCACCTACCAGAGCCAGTTCCCGTGTTCAGGGCCAGAGATGGTGAACTATCAAGTCTACCATATATGGTCAAAAGCTGTCCAACATGCACATGTGTAGGGCTAACACTGAGCTTGACTGTGTACACACATGCACTCACACACCACTGTCAAATGCAGGTCACTTACAGACACACATGGCACCTCTCCATGGTCCATCTTACATGCTTCACTTCCTGACTCACACACATGTTGTCAACCATTTGGGCCAGCTTAGGCCTGCTGCACCACCACACAAAACCATGTGCTAGTGATCTTACCTGTGCCATATCCATGTCATCCTTCCCATTGATTCAGAGAAATGAAGCTATGTGTCTGATGCACAGGGTGACTATATTAGTTAACATCTACTTGTGTAATGCAATGTTGTTTTTCCGTGCCACTTGTAGTGGATACCAACAGATACTGTACGCTAGCATTTGTCATGAGTACGCCACATACTTTTGTGTACCTTATGTTGTATGAAGCTGTACTGGCTGTATTGTTACACAATGATAGGTGTGTCATGGACCTGTTTCTATTTCAGGAGTCTGCTGAGATAACCTGTGGATACATAGCGACAATAAAGCAGCACAGGATGGTATGTCAGCACAGCAAAAATATGTCTTCAGCAAGGTACAGCGCTATAAGTGCATGGCTGCATAGGTTCATATGTGTATAACAGGCTAACAAGGACAATGGTGGCATTCAGCATACCCATGCATCCTTAATCTGTGACAAGGTCCGCTACCCTTGGTAAGTGTCACCAAGTTTTGGGAACTAACACATCTACAAGCTGTGGTGATGCAGATGACCCATCTAAAATATTCTTTCTCCAATAGAAACAGTTGCCCGACAACAGTTATGATTGTCATGTTCTGCATCCCATTGTGTAACCTGCACATGATCTGGGTCACAGCAGATATGTGCTTTACATGGATGGGGGACCTGTTTCATGTTTTTTTCACATATTGTACTTATTTGATCGCCTGCACTTTTAAAAAGTCATTTTTTGTTTAAATAATTTATTTAACTGTTATAGGCTACACACTAAAGTGTGATAGCCTTTTCTGATCGTTTGTAGTTGTTTAAAGCTGTTTTAAGTGTATTTTTTACTGTTTTTGCCTTATCTTTTCAAAAAAACAACAACAACAAAAAATTCATTCTTTCCCGCCTTTCTAAGCTAGTATAGTCCAGTTTTCAGGCTAGTGCTGAATTCAGGGCTGTGATACTAGTTTCTGAGTTGCCCATACCTTACTTGGATAGAAGGAAGTTTCTCTGTTCACCTGTGAGAGAAGGGAGCTTAGAGCAGCCTATATGTTCCTGGAGGAGTGGTTCCAGCCCAGAAGGTAGTAGTTTATTGGCCATTTTGGGCTAATTTCTATCTCTTTCATTTCCCTACTATAAAAACCGTGTTTGCATGGTTTTGCACACCGGGCAGTGCTGGTTAGCTACGGTTAAATTATTCCCGACTCCACTAAGTCTCCTCTTCAGTTTTTCCCTTGAAACTACTCTAACTCTCAACCTAAGCACTTAAAAAAAGCATCCTACAGCCCAGCACTTGCTTATACCTAATAGCAAGCACTAATATACCCTGACACTTGATTGCCCAGCAGGGCAAGGCTCTTTATTCATCCCTCACCAACCAAGTGACTAAGAAGCTCACCCTACTATTCAAGCATGACCAAAGGGCAATTTCAGGTGTACTCTCCAATCCAGCTGGTGAATCTGGGTAACCTGAGGCAATGTTACAACTGCCTCATGTACACAGACAACCCTCTCCGCCTACCACAAAACACTAACATATGCGAGAGATGCAATTATACAGCCAAACTGGAGGCTAAGCTGTCTTCACCCAAGATTGGAACAGTCAAGAGGAGAAGGTTAACACTTGCACCACACCTTCAGCCACACACAGACCTACTAAAACAGCACTGGCAAAAAATACACATAAATACACAAAATCATACTCAGAGGCTCTAAATAAAAACCTGCAAAAGCATCAGAGACCTCCAAAGCAGACACCCAAACAACCTGCACCTCCCGTCCCAAACCAGGCAACACATAAAACACAAAATCAGGATGCCACACAATAACAGTCCTTAAGGCGAAATAACATACCTAACACACTAGTAATAGGTGACTCTATAGTCAGGCCCACTGACGTCCCACTCACTAGGCTGGACAAGCAGAAGGTTACTGTTAGTTGCCTCTCGGGAGCCAGAATCCACCACATAACACAAGCACTTGGGTCACTCCAGAACAAGTACAAATGTGACTATCATTGTTCATGTTGGTGTGAATGACCTGAGACATGCCTCCCTGGACTACATGAAAAGAGACATGGAAGAACTCTCTGATCATTTAGTCCAGGCTGGTATGACCCTAACCCTGAGTAGCAGCCTGCCCTCACCAAGAATGATACCTCACTATAAAGAAAAAATGATTAATTTCAACAATTGGCTAAGCTTCTGGTGTCATTCAAAGGGGATACAATGTCTGTCAGCCTGGGACGACATGCTCGACAAGCCGCATTGCTTCACAAGAGACGGCTTGCACTTATCATCCCTAGGCTTTCGAACACTAGCCAAGGCTCTTGCTTCCCCCATAGTGCCTTTTTAGGTAAGGATCAAAAGTCAAACCCACCTCCATAAACAGCACAATTAATAAAAAACTAAGGGTTATGCTACTCAACGCCAGGAGTTTAAATCTCAAAATGCACATGGTTGCTCGAAGCACTCCTCAGTATGGAGAACTTTGACATCTGTACAGTAACTGAAACCTGGTTCATGGCTCCAGATAGCACCCCAGCACTTCCGGGCTACAACTCATACCACATGTTTCGGCCACAGAACACAGACCAAAACACAAAAGGAGGGCGTGTCCTTATTCATCAGGGATATCTACACCTCCAGGTTAGTGGCGCAGCATGATACCTCCGAGATCATCCATGTGCAACTAACATCAGGAAAATCTGCAATGCAAATTGTGGCCTGCTACAGATCACCCTCCATGACCCAGGACCACCACTCCACCTGTCTGGAGACACTGGAAAACATGAAGGTCCTACCAAACACCTTGATATTGGAAGATTTCAATTACCATACCATTAACTGGGAAAACTACTCAAGTACAAACTCACAGGCCCAGCGCTTCCTGGAATTTATCAACTCAAATGTCCTGGATCAGCTGGTAAACTCCCCAAATAGAGGTGAAAACATATTGGACCTGGTCATCACCAACATGGGTGACAGGTGTTCCACACCGGAGGTAAACCCGTCACTGGTTAGATCAGACCATAAACTAATCACTTTGGATGTCCACACCGCACCACCACCCCCAACTAAGGAAACCACATTAAAAAAAACTTTTCTAAAGCAAAGACAGAGGTGGTAAGTTTTACAGCCCCCACGCTAAAGGATAACACTGCCCAAGATGCAGAAAACATTACAAATGCACTCTATGAGCACCTACAAGGATGAATGGATTGCGCCATTCCTAGCAAAACCAAGACTCACTCCTCTAAGAGAAGGAAACCAGTTTGGTGGACCCCTGCCATAAACAGGCTATACAATAAAAGTAGGAAACTAGTTCAGAAAAAAAGCAAATCCCAAGAAGGAAAGACATCCCTGATCAGTATCAGTAAGAAACTAAGGTCCCTCATAAAATCATCCAAGGATAACTTTGAAAGAAAAATAGCCAAGGATTCAAAAAATAACCACAAAGCCTTCTTTAGCTATTTTAAGAATGCAAGTGGCAACTCGCAGATATGCACTGAACTAGTGCAAAATAGTACAAAATATACTGAACCTACTGATATTGCCAACATCCTGACAGACAGATTCAGTGCAAACTTCACCCCCCTCTCATCCCCAAAAGGGCCCACAACAATACCAGAAAAATGTAGTGTCCCAGAAATCATGGAAGCGCAGGTGAAAACAGCCCTTTCAAAAGTCAAAAACAAACCATCAATGGGGCCAGATGGTGTCCCAGGCTACGTCTTGCATGAACTACAGAACGAACTAACCCCCATCTAAACATGTTGTTCAACCTCAGCCTCTCCACAGGCTACGTGCCCATAGAATGGCGCACAGCAACGGTTATTCCTCTGCACAAAGGAGGGGCCACAACTGACCCTGGTAATTATCACCCCATAAGCCTGACTTGCCCAGTCTGCAAGGCTATGGAGCGGATCATCATGGAACACATTAACAAAGACATTGGGAACCTACAAACACTTGACCTGACCCAGTTCCGCTTTGTTAAGGGCAGATCAGGTCTACTAAACCTGGTTGACTTCTTTGAGACAGTCATTAAGGCCATAGATGAGGGAAAGGTGGTTCACACAGCCTACCTTGACCTTGCCAAGGCTTTAGACACCATTCCCCACTCAGGCACTCGGGTATTACAGAAAAACTCACCAGCCTGAACATAAACCCCTACATCACGAGATGGGTTGCCAACTGGCTTACAGAAAGAACTCACACGGTAAGAATAGCGGGCTCCAGGTTCAACTCTAAACCAGTCACAAGTGGTGTCCCGCAAGGCTCAGTCCTGGGACCCCTACTGTTCGGCATATACTTCTCAAAAGTACAGGCAAACACAGGAGGACTATGGCTAACCAAGTTCACCGATGTCTGTAAACTGGGAGCCATAACTGACTCTCCGGCTGACACAGACATCCTCTAAAAGGGCCTTACTGAGATGGACACCTAGTGTCAAAGTCATGGCCTCAAACAAAATGTCAAAAAATGCATAGTCATCCCGTTTGGAAAAAACAAAACACCTACAAATTACCACATAGGTGGCAGCCTCCTTAATACAGAAGAGGTAATAAGGGATCTGGGGACCCAGGTAGATAGTAATCTCTCCTTTGATAATCATATTGCCAGAGTAGTTAGGAAATCCTTCTATGTGGCCCATCTAATTACTAAAGGGTTCGCATCTAGAAATAAAGAGGTTATAGTGCCGCTCTGCTCATCACTTATCAGACCCATCATAGAGTACAATGCCCCATTTGGGATGTACCTCACAAGACATTTCCAACAGCTGGAAGGACCACAAAAGTACCTCACCAAGAGGATTACTGGCTTCAAACATATGTCCTATGCGGCCCGACTGAAAAAACTCTGGCTGTACTCAGTGGCATATCGTTTACTCAGAGGTGATCTCTGCCTGACTTACAAAGCCATGTCCAACTCAGAATTGATGGACATGCTCCACCTAAAAAAATCCAAGTCACTGTGAGCCACTCACTCTAGTGAGCTATTCCTCACCACAACAATAAATAGAACATGCTGGAAGGATAGATTCCTGTCACAGAGACTCCCCATGCTTTGGAACAAAATTCCAGACAACATTAGGCAGAGCCCCTCACTAATACTTTTCAAAAGAAACCTTGATGAGTGGATGGGTGACAGAAAATACATCCCTGGCATCACTTCATTGGCTCTGCTTGACAGAGGATCAGTTAATTAACCAATGGGGCCATGAAAGTTGACACACTCTGGCTAGGCTTATAAATGACCTTGGGAAGATAGGTTCATAGGTGCTCAGGTAGGTACTAGGCTATGTCAGGTGTGCTGTCTGTGTTACATACCTGTATCTTCAGCATGTACTATGTAAACAACAGTGATGTTGTGGGTGTGTAGAACAGGTGAGACGTGTTAGTCCTGTTATGGGTACATGGGAGGTACATAGTGGACCTGACACCTCTCTGTATGAAGCCATAAACATCACCTTCAAAGCATGTAGGAGACAAACTACACATAGTGGGACCTGACACCTCCCTGTATGGAGCCATACAAATCCTCTTCAAAACATTTAGGAGACAGACTACACATGTATGGTCGTGACACAGACTCCATAGGACATGTTATCTACACTGTGTATTGGTGTATCATGGAACCTGTGTGGCTGCTACAGTCATACGATATGCCTGTGTAATGACTTGGCAAGGGTGCCATATTGCACATAATGACAGGAGTGATGACTACCACATTCAGTATAGCAGTGACAGTCTGATATTTACATCCCTAACCTGTTGGTATAGGTTGTACAACAGTGAATGCATCCCCACATCTTATCAACCAGCAAAAGTCAAAGCTACATTACTCTCTGCGTCCATACCTTCATGTGTAATGGCTCAACTGTGTGCAGTGTGCGGACACTACAATATTTTGCAGGGATGGATGATTTCCCACAGGATAGTATTGTGCAGTTGTTGGCATTTAGTATTTGTCAGTGGCTCAGACAACAACTGACTGTGTTGTAGACCATCCTGGATAACTACTGGTTCTGTATGGGATTCTGTGATGGCTCCTAATATGAATCACCTGCTAATGTAGTCAGTCAGAGGTCACTGATATTGGCTGTGACTACACAGAGGGAATAGTTAGAAGGGGTATGGCAATAATGCAGGATTGTAAACTCCACTGGTGACTGGCATCATTGCAACGTAGGTCTCCCAATGCTATGTTCCCAGAGTATGACTCACAGACATGTACCTATCTACCAGCTGACATAACACTCTGTACATGATGTACACAGTTTCCAGCATGGCCTGCTGGCCTAATATTGTCATACATCTTGACAGACCATGGTTGGTACAGTGAGATTGATGTCCGACATCCATTGCATAGTGTAACAGTCAATGGGTTCCACCAGTCACAGTCAGTAGGCATGATCTAGCCTTGTGCAAAAGTGTTTGGTCCAGTGTCAGTAGGTGTATGACAGTGTTAGTGCTCATATCCATGATAATTCCTATGATGGCATTTCAGGTGGCATGACTCAGAGATCTGGGGATACCGATTGGCACTACATGCTAATTGTCCTCTGTGCAAGTAAGTATTGCAGTTACATAGAACATGTTGCAACAAGACAGTCATGCAAGGTGTCTGCACAGAGCTCAGACATACACATTAGGGGAATATAATATGTATACACTGTGATGCTTAGTTGTGCTGAGGCTCACTTGCCCACAGGATGGTCCAGATCCTTGCCTTCCATGCCCTGGAGCAGTGCCGTGACATCCTTACACAGGGAACCAATGTATTGCATCATGTGTTTAGCAATATATGTGGCCACTAAAGCCCCCCCCCAATATGAGGCCCTCCCTGGTGGGATGTGGCCACAGCTTAGTCTCCTTAGAAAAACCCTCACAGACCCTTGCAGACAGTACAGACATATATGTGAAGAAAGCCATTTATTACCTCCTGTGAGATGGTTGACATAGTATGATTGCACCTCCCCCTTCAGATGGGACAGGCAAGTATGCAGAGCTGTACACCCATTCATTATTTCAGCAGCTTACAACTGCATGAACTTGGCTGTATGCGATAGGTGGGGCACAGGCTCATCATAGCTCAGCAAATCTGACTGGTGGACAACTTCCATTAGCAGTCTGTAGAATAACAGGTGGACAGTGCTGTGTGACAGTTGGGGTGAGGGTACCCCCCAACATGTAGGCACTACCTCCTCATTTAATAGAAGCACATAGTTTTGTTGTGATATGTAGATACGGTAAGTGACAAAGTTAGCCACCCACATAAAGCAAAAACACAAGGCACAGTGTACTTACATGTGTGGCCTCAACGGACAGGCCCAGGTTGTCGCTGACCTCATACGTCATGATGCCACAAATGGTGGGTCTGTATTCATACCTAACCTGTACTCCCACACTGTCTGCATCAACTACACTCCTTTGTCTCCAACACATGACACATGACATTCCTACAACCTGTTCCATAATGTCCATATTTGCAGAACAGTCAGTAACTGGCCTCTCAGTGGAAGATGCGCAGCATCTATTGCGCATGCTAACATACCAGGTTATATCTGACATGTAATCTGACATGGATTACTAACACCATTGGGCAACATTTGCAATCATACTGACACTACTGGCTGCACACCAGCTGGGTGGACAACAGCAACTGTTACTCCCTTGCACAGAGGCAGTGCATCCACTGAGCAACAGAACTATCCCCCTCTTTGTCTATGTATCCATATCTGTATGCCTGTAGGGACAATCATCATGGAGCTGATCAGCACACATATATGTGATCTACACACAGTTGAATGTACACAGTTTGGATGTGTGAAAGAGGAGCTTACTGTTACACATGTTGGACATGTCTGAGGAAGTTAACAAGGACCTGGGTGAGGGTACATCAGGGCATAAACCCCCAGACTGAGCCAAGCCATCTGACTATATTCCCCACTTGGGCAACATTTACAAAGCACCCACATGAGCATCCATGATACTGTCATTGTAGGAGTCACTAAGTGGCCCATCGATGGCACACATATGCAACATAGGAACGTCCACCTCCAGTAGCTGATCTGTAAGCAGCAGTCACCAGGGTGCAGTCTTGGGTCCTCTACTGCTTGGAATCCATTTAACTACAATACATGCAGCTGCTGATTGACTGTGGATAACAATATTGGCTGATGCCTGCAAATTGTGAGCACTCATAGAGTCTCTGTCGTATGTCACTATCCTGCAAGATGGTATTGTGAACACATGCCTGTTGACATACTAATGTCCCTAAAGTCCATGCAAATATATATGTAGTATCATTTCCAACAGTTAGACCTCTGCACCTGGTAAATAGCACATCACTTGCAACATGTGATGTACATACTCAGGGATACACGTACTGTGCACACAGACCTGGCCACACAGGTTTACAACTAATGTGCCTGAGATCAACATGTCTGTACAGTGGTATGGCAGGAATCATATGGCATAGCTGAGGCCACAGTCACCGGTATGTGACATACTCTTAAGCTCCACGTACGCTACCCTCAGCATGCTAATATCTAAATGCAATGGCCATTTGTTGATGTACATTTACAAGCAGTACTGGCATTTGCACACAACAGTATGGTCCCTCACAAGGCCACTTCATGTCTTCAGTATATGTTCAGTGGGAATCATCTGCAATGAGAGCCATTGTCACCTGAGGCATATAGACTACTCAGAGGTGATCTGTGCCTAGTATATGGGGCAATGTTTTATCCTGCTTGATTGCATATGCTGCCTATCTGCAGGTGGCATAGTAGTTCAATAACTCACTGTAAGGACATTAACCTAGTATGTGACATTAGTACTACATGCTTGTGGGAGTGATTTGTCTAGCAGACTTAAACACACCTTGACAAAGAATCCTGCCTAATGGCACACAGAGCACCTCAGTGCACCTCAACACATGCCATCTGTATGATTGGCTTGGTGACTATCATCTCAACACAGGGCATCTGGCTATGTTGCTCTTGGACTGGGCAATATGTGCTCATCCTGTAACTATGGGTATAAAGATGTCTGTGACTGTGTTGGCTCTATGGCTTTTATGCTAGTTAAGTTCAAATATCCTATGGTTCCATAACATGATGTAAAATGCTCTAACAGGCTCATACACAAACACAGCTACATTGAAGCTAGCACCACATCCAATCACTGCATACAGGACATGCCAAGGGACACACATAGTGCAAGTTGGATGTATGTAGATGAGAACACTTATCTGTGTAATGGTACACATTACAAATCATAGTACGTGTTGCAAGCAACACACCTCATATCTGCTAGTACTATCAGTTTAGAACATATTATGCTTGCTATAAAAAAACGACAAAATACCAAGAAAGACCGAACACAAAAAAAACTTGAGAACACAAACACAAAGAATTGTCCACCCAATCTTTCTTTATTGCTTTTTTTTATTAAATGCACAGTAACAGCAAGTTTTTCACTACAGAACACAATTCCATCTTTTTAGACAAAATTAAAAAACACATTTTAAAATAATTAAACTTCAATTACTGGTACAATTGGTAATAAAAGGCCACTTACAATTACTGGTGCAAACATACATATTATGCTTGCTGGTAATGCAGGCCTTGTTGTAGTCAGGCCTTTGGAGGGTCACATCAGCTACTACAAATAACATACTGCAAAATGCTACCTATTCTTCAGTTACCCTACCTATTCCTCAGTTACCTAGGTGATCATATTTATCATTTGGACATATACACACACCAAATAGTCTGGAGTGAGATTAGTACCCCTACCTATCTAGTCTTATTCGCTATAAATCACAATACTTATTATCACAGTACTTATTGCATGTGACACATGTCACAGCTTAAGTCTGATACTACACTGTCAGCTGGTAGTCTTAAGGTGGATGACATGATCAGACCTTGTAGAAGAGGGCAGTTTTGAGGTCAGCAGCAAGTTACAGGGCCAAAAAGTTCACAACCATTGCAGGAAGATAGCCCATGAGGGCATGTCAGTTGCTCTGCAGGGGGAAACACACACACACACACACACACACACACACACACACACACACACACACACACACACACACACACCAAGTATCCTGGAGTGAGATTAGAACCCCTATCTGTCTAGTGTTATTCACTACAGAGCACTGTACTTATCCTATGAGCCACAGCTTAAGTCAGTTGGTAGTCTTAAGGTGGATGACATCATAAGGCCTTGTAGAAGAGGGTAGTTTGGAGGTCAGCAGCAAGTTGCAGGGCCATAGTGTTCATAACCATTGCAGGTGGATAGTCCATGAGGGCATGGCAGTTGTTCTACAGGGGGATACACACACAAACACACACAATCACACACACACACACACACACACACACACACACACACACACACACACACACACACACACACACACACACACACACACACCAAGTTGCCTGGAGAGAAATTTGAACCCCTACTTATCTAGCCTTATTCACTATAGATTACAGTACTTATCACACACACCACAGATGACATCTGTTGTATATGTGATTTCAGGCACAGTACCTGTGCATTACACAAACTAGGCTTGTGTTGCTCAGCATCTGTGACCTGCAGAGTGATATTGCTTCATACTGTTATCTGCATCTAGTATCCTAGCAGTGGGATAACTATTATCCTAGCTATGTGTGTACAGTTACCAGTATGGTCATATGTGGCTGCTTGCAGTTAGATAGGCAAACCTGTGGACAGGAACAATGTGCCCATCCATGCATGCATTGACAACATTATACATTACACCACCTGCTCACCTGGTTCTCTCTACATGGTGACATCCAGCAGGCACAGGGGTCTGTAGTAAGTGGATTATGTACTGTTGCACCCTTAGATTGGATCATTTGAGTAACAGTATGGATGTGTGATACTGCAGATTTATTCACCATTATTAGGGTATTTAAGACAATACAGACGTCCACACACATATTTATATAATTAACAGGGATGTATATATAAAATTAACTGTGTGTGTGTGTGTGTGTGTGTGTATGCTATGTATATATATTATGTAGATATATAGGGAGAGTTTATGCATCATTCCAATATATATAGCTATATATATTGGTATATATCTATTTGACACTACATAGCAATTGATATACTATGTATGAGAGACAGAGATAGTGACAGATGGATATGTATGAGTATATGCCACTGTTTCTGCAGTACTGCTCTTTACTCAAAATGTCCACAGCATTCCCCAGCTGTCTGCTGTACGTAATATGTGACTGAGGTTCATAATGTTACACCACACATAGAATGACAGTATATGAAACCACTGACATAATAGTACCTCATGTACAAAAGATGTGAATACTTCCAAATTAGAACCATGCTTTACATGGAACATACAGAGTGTGTTATAGTACTATGTTACAGCCCTGAGATTGCCTGGTCTGCTGATATACCATTGCTGACTTACTGTTAAAGCAGTTATATGGGAACACACAACAGGATATGATCTACTGGGAAAGACAGTAGTCCAAATATCACATGACCCCACTATTTAACATCTCCCTTGACTGATGTAGTGAATATTCCAACCATGAGGCCTATTGATTATTAGGGGACACATACTATTGGACTGGGTATCTGTAGTCCCATGTGGATGTTACAGCTGTCCAAATAGCCCACTATATTTCCTTGCATAAATGCAGCAGATCCATACATACGATACATTATTATATTAATCCTGATATGTAGTGTGAAGGTTAGAGACTTACCTGGTGAATGCGGCAGTTGGCAGAACTGTAGTTCAGGGCTGAATCTGTGTGAGGCAAGCAGCACACAGCCAGTACATGGATAGGTACAGGTTGTATGAGTTGCCTGGCATCAACAATTTTACTACATGTATGTATGTGAGTAGGAGTACTGTGTCAGTCTGAAGGGACCTAGGTTGTCAGTGAATGTGCTATGCATCGTCTCTTAGCCAAAGCCAGAGCATACTGGACACACCTACATCTCCCTACAAGGACATCAGCAGGGGGTTCTTCCTCTGAGTCCTCCAGTGAATGTGGCTGTGGTCACCTAGGCACTGGTGGGAGGGTGTATATCTCTTCCCTTGGACGATTCTGCTCCTGCTGTTTCTGCAGGATCATATTGTGTAGCATGGCACATACTATGAATATCTGTGCACATGTGGCTGTCGTGAACTGCAGGGCTACACCAGATATATTGAGGTACCAGAACTATGACTTCAGAAGCCCAAACTCATGCTCTATGATGTTACTAGTTTGGCGTGTGCTTTATTATTGCCATTCTTCCATGGGTGTGTGTGTGGATTTCTGATGGGTGTCATCATCCACAGTTCATGAGTGTAGCCAGCACTCCCCCAGTAAATGATTGTGTGGGATGCCCCCCCTACCAAACATCTGGTACAGCTGTAATGCATGCCAGATATTAGAGTCATGATAACTGCAAGGGCTGCCAGCACACACATCCATGATAATGCCCTGGGCATTGGACACAACCTGGCAGTTGATGGAGTGGTACTCCTTGTGGTTGATGTAGAGTCCACCCTCCTCACTGGGTGTTGACATGATGTGTACATGACTGCAATCTATGACACCCAATACCTCAGGGCAGTCTGCTACATGGTAGAAGTGTTGCATATTGCTGGCCCTCACCTCAGGGGTGGGGGGAAGAAATGTGCTCACTGGCATGTGGTAGCATGGCATCCAGGAAATTGTGCAGTACCATGGATGCTGATGCCTGTAAGACCCTCATCATGTCCCCAGTTGGTCTTTGGAGGGTACCTGTAGCTAGCATCCTAAGGGCTACTCATATCATTGTTTCCAGTGGAATGGGCTCTCCTCTTTGGCTCTGGGTCTGAGTTGAGGGCGGCAGAGCTCAGTGAGTCCTTGCAGTATGTCCTTGTCCACCCTGTAGTGTTCTATAATCTTCAGCTCATGTAGCTCCTGGAAGGTTACCCTGGGCCTGAGCACTCTTCTCCTTCTCTGCCTAGGCCTATTGTGAGTAGCAGCAGCAGCATCAGCAGGAGCAGCACTGACTTCAGCATCTAGCACATACAGATGTAGCAGACCTGCAGCAGCCCCTAGCATTCTTTCAGTTAAAATTCTCAAGGCTGCACTACAATGGTGCAGAGTATGGGGGAAACATCAGATTGTAGGGTGTATGCATGCTTTATAGTGCCTGCTGTAGGAGCTGACTGTGTGATTAGCTACCTATGCAGCATTGCACCTGCCTAGTATATCACTGACATCATTTAATGGCCCTAGTTTAAGTTAAACTGGGGTCAAAACTAATTAATATGTAATTGGCTTTTAGATACACTCAGCACTGTGGGTCACCATGCAAACACGGTGAAACAAGTAACTAAACAAAGCATAGAAGTTAGTACGCCCCATTAAAGGACATGCTCAGCACAACAGTGCACCATGCAAACAGGTGCAACTAAGCTGAAATAAGCTTAAACGTTATTGGACACACCATCCCCTGATGCCAGCTACCTTCTCTGCAAACACCAACATAGTGCCTACATGGAGGGGATATGTGGATGCAGTTACCTCATTTATGCTATTCAGTAACTCCACCTCATCTGTGTAGGGATCTGTGCTCACAGCCTGGAAACTACATGCTTCAATGCCCTACCACAATAGCAGCAGCACCAGTGCACTAGTGCAGATATTTCACGCAGGGTCCTGTAATACATTTCTGTCACATAATATTAATTTAATTTTTCCAAATTTTTTAATTTTTTTTTTATAAAGCATGTTTGCGCACTGTGGCACACCAAACAAACATGCCCAGATTATTTAAAAAATTTAATTTAACTTTTTTCCTATAATTTTTCAGACACATAGAGGATAGTTTCACTCATATCATTATGTGGTATGCCATTTCTGTCCATCTATCTACATTTTTACAGTGCCTTTTGTCTGTCTACATTCATGTCCATGGAATCTTTCCATGCACACTATGAATACTGACACAAGGTCTGCAGAGCTGCCTATCTGCTTGCTGGATGGCTCTACCTACCTCATTTGCATGAGTTTCACCTGCTTATGAGGTGATTTGTATGCCAAGGAATTTCCCATGTTGGTGAGTGCATGCGCACCACCCAGCAGTGTTTACTGAATCTAAAACCTACTAACTTTTGTGTAAGCAGCATGGCACTATGCCTACACAGTAAAATGTAGGCTTTATTAATTTCCCCCAAAAAACAAAAAAAAATGGAGTTGGTGAAAGGCCCAAAATCAGAGACAATTTTAGATATTGCTTTAATTCAGTTAGAAGGCTAATAGAGCTGTAGCCATTGTTGATAAATGCATTGTCTAAGCAATAGGAATAACAACAGGCTTTGCATTAATGTGTATTTATAAACAATTAGAAATACAAAATGCTGACAATTTGTATTTTTGACTATCTGTAATATGTGTCAGTTTACCAGAAAAATCAACAACTTCATGAGGAACTATACAAAGATATGAAACAAAAATTGTGCTATCATTCAAATTGACTATCACACTCTCTTAAATATCAAGTATTTGCATTTTTCTATATGTAACCATGTGACAAAAGGATGAGAAAGCGCCAACGTTTGATTGGTCAGGTGTACTATTCCTAGCCAGTTTGTAGAGTTTTATACTCCTTATCAAAAAAAGTTTATACCTCCATCACAGGATTCCATTCATGTAGGAACATCTTTCTGCCTTACATGAATTTACGTCTTCCTAAGTAAAGAAATATGGGCCGGGATTCACTAATCCTCTGTTTAAGACTAACTAAGTCTTACTCGGAAATGGCAGTCTAAGAGTATGATGTCAGCACGTCATGCATATTCATGAGGGCGCACTGACTCAACTCTAAGGCTAACACGGAGCGTGCATGACTGCAGGGGGCGTGTCAGACTGGCGAGCAGTCCAAATATCCACACCCTGCAAGTGCCTAAACTGCAAATGTCAAGTGAAATGAGCGAGTCCACTCAAATGTCTACAAACCCAACACTACACTCCCCCACATTCTAAATCCCTGTACAAGTTTAAAATGTAAAGCTTTCCATTTTATTTTTATTTTTTATTACCGAGATAGCTGCCCGTATTTGCGCATGTATGCGCGGGTTTGCCCATTGCTTAGCTACAGTTAGCAGTGTAGACATTGAAGAGGATAATAAACTACTTATATGCAAATTAAGCCAAATAGCAATAGCGTAGTGGCAGAGCCTTCGCACAAAGAAGAGGCATTCCCGGTTCAAGTCCCACCACTCCCCTTCCCATTTTCTGTAGGTAATCTGTGCATAAAAATAACTCCTGACATTTACCTTTTAAATTTTAGTAAAGTGCATTGAAATGGCCTATGTAGTAGTGAACGATATTTTATATATATATATATATATATATATATATATATATATATATATATATATATATATATATATATGAAGGTGGAATGGTCATGCATGCTGATAAATGCATAAGTAACGTATCTTAAGCAATGTGAAGCACTGCTAAGCAAAGTTTACTAGTATTAAGCACAGTTAAGTATAATTGCTCATAGCTTAGCACTGCTTTAACTAGCGCAATGACTATGCGCGGAGCTGCGCATCGCGCCAACTAGCACAAACAAAACATGTTTGCGCGGAGCTGCGCACCGCACTAACTAGTGCAACATTGGGCAACATCGGGCAATGTAGAGCAATGCAACGTTAGGCAAAGTTGAGCAAAGTCGGCTAAACACAGCCACACCTCCTAGCCAGTCTGGCCAGTAGTAAAATCAAAAGCTATGACAGGCATCAAACCCGGGATACTGTGCACCATAATCACAGTACTAAATCACTAAGCCATGACAGCTTTACATATGGATGCATTTCCAACACGCTCATATATATCAATGGAAGTTTACCCATTGCTAAGCAGGTTTGCTTTTAGCTGAGATTTTTCAAAACTGGCCAATCACAAATAAGTGTGGGAGATGAGGCATATTTAAGCTCCATAGGTGGGAATAATTGCCATAAATGGTTGTAGCTCCCATCTGCAGACAGTATGGCTGGTGTTGGACAGGGCTCTCATTTTCGAGCGCAACATTGGGGCATTGAGGAGTCAAAAGTAATGGTTTGGCTCCTCGTCCATTATCATGATGCAAGACTCCTGCAGGGCCAGTTTCAGGGCACTGAGTACAAAGCAGAAGCCTGGAACCATCTAGCACATGATCTCACCAGTGCCACAGGCGTCCCTCGGACTGGTGAGCAGGTCAGACACCACTACTCAGACCTGAAGAGAAGCAAGGAGAACCGACTGAACCAGTGGATACAGGAGGCCTGTGAAATGGAAAATGCCCCACTACTGAGTATGTAGCCATGGAATGAAGTATGTAAGAATTGCTATTGTAGTCTATATTATGGATAGGTATGTCTCAATATCCCTTCATTTACTTCACAGTTGCAGGTGTCCATGCTGCGAATCAGCAAGCCTATGCAGATAGGCTGCTAAGGCTGTGCCACCAGGCAGGTTAGTAATTATTCTGCATGTGTCATATAAAAGAAGTGAGAGAGCCTGAAAAAGAGTGTTGTAACCCATTAATAAAGGTATAATAAGTGTTGAATAACTTCTCTGCATGTATTGTTATATAAAATAAGTGAAACAGCATGAAAAGGTAGTGTAACCCATTAATAAAGGTATATGTCTTGAATAAAAGACCTCTGCATGCACTGATATATCAAATAAATGAGAGAGCCAATAGAAAGGTGTGTAATGTAATTAATAAAGGTGTAATTCCTGGAGTGTGTCCGTGTCACTTTCTTCGATATGTTGTTGTACCTTTGCATTATAGAAATAGTACTGTTGTATTAAGTGCAGTCAACCCACACATGGGTAGGTCCCTAATAAAGTTGATGAAGGGAGTGCCAGTAGCTGTTAAGCATATATACAGTCCTCAACTGTCGGTTCATGGCCGGCATGTACAGGTTAATCTAGCACATGAGTAGCTTGTTATTGTGTTCCCCAGAAATGTCAGTGTGCTGCTAGAAATATAGGGGGCTGTCAACATATACCTGATAATGTCACCTGAACACATATGTAGATATATAAATATAAATGAAATATATAAATATGTAGCAGTAATATCTGCATCCAGGACAGTTTGTATGTCAGATACAGGTCAGGTATATCAAGAACTAGCAAAACCCATTTCACAATTTAACAGACATTGCCTAGTGTAATAATACATGTAGGGGATATAGAACTGCAGTCAATAGGAATGTAGTGTAAACTATAAGTATATATAAGTTGTTAATGGATGTATCTTTTTACACCCTACTGTATGTGCATAAACAATGCAATTCCACACCTCAATGGGTATGTCTAATCTCATAACATTTGTTGGGACACATGTCCTATTGGTTTATAAATATCTGCATTTACTATGATGCATGTGCCCTGTTCACATACCACAATCTTGGTGGTCTGTTGCCACCAATCAATCCTGCATGCTGTTGGAATGTCCATTGTTGTTCTATATATGCATGTGTTATGCTTGCTGTTCAACTGTTGGAACTCTGGTGTGTTGGGTTAATGGGAATACTACTGTATGCTGTTACAACTAAATTGGAATGCTGTTGGCTATTATTAACCCATATTGTCATTAAATCCTCCTAAACGTAGAACGTATGGGAAGGCTGGTCCCAGCGGACGCACCTGTCCCACCTCAGCTGGCGATGGCACCTGGCACCAGCAGGTCCAGTGCACAGCCCGGGACCTCCTCCTTCGATGGTCCTGTGCCACCTTCAGGTGGAAGTGCTGCAGGGGATGGGGCTCATTCCCCCATGCAAGCGTGGCCAGAGGAGGGCCACCTATCACCCTCTGAACGGTCCGGGCTGTGGTGCGTAGGGAGATCAAGCATTCAGTCGCTGATCCTCTACGCCAGCTCGAGGCAAGAGTGGTGCGACTCATGGGTGAGCCTGCCCCTCCTATGCATCCCCCAGCACAGCCACCCTCCGGGCTGTGAAGGTGCAGTGGTGACTGCCCATGGGTGGGGATCTCAGTTCCACTGTTGCCATCTGTGGGCTCATGGGCTTGCGATTTCCAAACATCCTTCCCCGTCAATGGTGTTCACCCACCCCATGTGTCATATTCCGCCCCTGTATGCATCTTGTTTGTCTTGTCTGTTTACCTCCCCAACCTACCTCCCAAACTATACCTACTTCCCTTACCCCACATTACACTCTCACCTGAAAAATAAAAATGGGCAATCTGCTCCCACAAAAAAATTACGCCCCATACATAGCTGCCCATTTTACACACATGTCCGCTGGACACATAAACTGAAATTTAATTGGCGGTACAACATACTTCATTGTCCTCACCCCTCTCTCAGGGGTGTAAGATTTCAAATTTCCCTGCAAATTAATAGTATATGCACAGCTGTTCCTGTTAAAGAAATGGGCAGCTATGGACCTTCCCTACATCCATACTGCACATCCCGAGCTGTTTTCCCCACTCTCTTTCCCTCTTTGTGCCCCTTTTTCACCACTTTCCTATCTCCCCATTTTCTTTTCTTTCAAAGAAATGAGCGCGAAGGTTAGCGGGAGTAAGCACTTTTAAGCAGTAGTTAGCGGGTTTGTGTGAGTATGCGCTTGTGTGCGCTTAGCTAAGTATTGCTAAGCGTTGCGCAAACCCGCTTACAACTGCTTAAAAGTGCCTTAGTCACCCTGCATGTGAGAGGCCTTGTTCTGCTCAGCAGCAAAATAAAACACCAATGTCAATCTCGAACCCCGGACCTTGGACACACTAGACTGCATGAAGTACCACTAAGCCACAGTAGATATACAGCAGGTTGTTGCTGAAATATATATATCATGCATCAGAATGAGTGAATGTAAAGGAAAGATAGGAATGCCATAACACAAAACCTGTTCTGTGGAACTTTACCAGCAGTTGTTGTGGAATTGCATTACATGACTGTGATAACAGAACCAGACATTCTAGCAGTAAATAAAGTTACAGCAGCACTTTACAACCCCCACACAGTATCATAGCAGGACAATCCCCACCCAAATGTACCTGTGTGTTCAAGGTCCAGCAAGGTTGTAGGTAGGCATACTCAGTACTGAAATTGTCCAGTTTTCATAAGCATCCTGTGATAATGTCAACAAAAGAAAAAGCACAAACTGTGCAGAAGTGATTACATTAATAAACACAGTATAGCAGTTCCCAAACAGTTCATGTGTCAGATGAAAACATCTCAATAACTACATATGTATGGCAGGTAATTGTATAAGTAGAAAAGAAACTACATACTCCCATGTATCTTGTGTTAGCATTTGTAGGGGTGAGTACAATTCTACACTGTCAACTGTGCACTGGAAGTGGCAACATTCAGGTCTGAGTACAACATTCAAATCACTGGCTACACCCCTAGCATCATTTATAAAAAGTATACCAACCTTCTGACTTACACAACGGTGTCCACAGCAAACAAGCACGGTCCCCACTTTGGAAAGCTGAAAGGGCTACGCCTACCTGACTTAGCAATTTATAGCATTGGGTTGCTATGACAGTGAGTACTGCAAATACCACACAGCAGGCTGCATGCAATTGCCAAATGGTGGCCACCAATTGATGCAGAGGCCATCACATGCACAGGTGCAGATACCTATAAAAGCAGGCTGTACTTGCTGTCCACACATGCAATCATTTCATTGCAAGTACGGAGGGGGAGAGAGAGAGAGAGAGAGAGAGAGAGACGGATGCAGACAACAGCAGCAGAAAAAAAGAAAAAAGATAAAAAAAAATATATCAAAAGAAAAAGTAATATATTGAAAAAAAAAAGAAAAACTAAAAGAATATATTGAAAATAAATAATATATTGAAAAATATATATTTAAAAAAAATATTGAAAAAAATACAAAATTATATTGGAAAATAAATAATATATTGAAAAAATATATATATATTGAAAAAAATACAACATTATATTGGAAAATAAATAATGCAGTACGTATCTATGCACAGATGCCCTGCATAACTACTGGCATGGAGAAATCAGTGTGTAGCTGTGTGCAGTGGGATATGACTGTGACATATGTAGTTCAGCATTAAATGTCAAACATCTGATCCATGTTATCTGTGTTCTGTACAGTAGTGTGTACAATGTCTGTTTGGGGGAGTGGCATACGGTTATATAAACATG
>NC_056735.1:1069428962-1069467432 GCF_019279795.1 Protopterus annectens | reverse complement strand
AAAGCCAACCAACTTTTGGAATGAACAGGTACTGATGTGTACATGCAGCCTAGTGTTACATCATCTCTCCTTTGATAATCAGATTTCCTAAGGTATTTTGAAATCCCTCGGTGGATCACATAAGCAATAAGGGGTCTGCATGCATATCCACAAAGGTTGTTGTACACCTATAATGAATAGTCATCATTGACAGACTTTGCTGCATTTGAACAGGTCTGACATATACCTCAGCCATAAACCCTCACTCACACAATTCAATAGAAACCGTAATGAGTGTGTGTGACATGGATGACCTAGGTCAGGGATCACTGCAGTGGCTGGCCTTGTCACAAGCATACAGATGTGACCTAAGGTCTGGGAAGCAGCAGCACAGTCTGGCAAAGATGACAGCTGTGTTCTTGGAGAAAGCAGGGTTCCCACACATGCAATAATTGAGGTAACATGTACGTATATGTATTTGCCACACAGCTACCTCACATGTGCAATGCATACTGATATGTCATACAGTAGTAAAAGCAAAACCCACAACACATTGACCAACAGTGTCACACACATAGAGCACACACACTCACCAAGTGCAGGATTCAAACCCCTACCTAACTACTTCATGATACTAGAAAAATATGCATTAACACGACAAGCTATACACATTACTGAGAGGTCTCTTTTCCACAGGTATATTTGTAGGATGTTGACATCAACAGACTTGACAAAGATAATTATACCACATGTAAGGTCTTCTACTACTCTACAAAAAGGTTGCTCTTCGCCAAGGTAATCACACACATACAGTTGTCAAGTGCAGGATTCAAACCCCTACCTAACTACTTCATGATACTAGAGGAGTACGCATGAACACGATGTGCTATACACATTACTGGGAGGTCTCTTTTCCATAGGTATATTTGTAGGATGGTGACATCATCAGCCTTGACAAAGATAAGTATACCACTTGTAAGGTGTTCTACTACCCTACAAAAAGGTTGCTCCTCTCCAAGGTAAGTACACACAAACAGTTGTCGAGTGCAGGATTCAAACCCCTACCTTATGATATTAGAGGAGTATATATTAATACGACTCGTTATACACATTAGTGGGAGTTCTCTTTTCCACAGGTATATTTGTAGGATGGTGACATCATTACACTTGACATAGATATGTATGTCACTTTTAAGGTGTTCTACTCCTCTTCAAGGTGATTACACACAAACACACACACAGTTGTCAAGTGCAGGATTCAAACCCCTTCCTAACTACTTCATGATACTAGAGGAGTACGCATTAACACATCGTGCTGGACACATTACTGGGAAGTCTTTCTTCCACAGGTATATTTGTAGGATGGTGACATCATCAGACTTGACAATGATTAGTATACCACTTTTAAGGTGTTTTACTACTCTCCAAAAAGGTTGCTTCTTCCCAAGGAGACCACACACAAAAACATACACACTTGTAAAGTGCAGGATTCAAACCCCTACCTAACTACTTTATGATACTATAGGAGTATGCATTTACACAATGCACTATGCACATTACTGTGAGCTTGCCTTTCCACAGGTATATTTGTAGGACGGTGACATCATCAGACTATACAAAGTGGGTTACATTAGCTGACATTAGGTGGGCTACATAGAAGGAATGTCCAACCACTTTGGCCATGTGACCATCAAAGGGGAGTTTGCTATCTACCTGTGTCCCCAGGGCCATAATGACTTTCTCTGTACATAATGGATTACCACCTATGTGGTAATTTGTGTGCACATTGTTTTACCCAAAGGGGATGCCTATGCATTCATTGGCATTCAGCTTGAGGGCATTGTTTTGACACCAGGTATCAGTCTCTGTAAGACACTTCTGGAGGACGTCTGTCAGCCGTAGAGTCGATTATGGACCACAGTTAGCAGTCATCTGCAAACCTGTTCAGCCATACAACTCCCATGCTTGCCTGTACCTCTGAGCAGTATCTACTGAACAGGTGGGGTCCCAGGACCAAGACCTGTGGGATGTCATTTGTGACTGGCTTAGAGTCGGACATAGCACCCACAATTCTGAACATGTGTGTTTGATCTGTGAGCCACTTGGCCACCCATCCTGTGACATAGCTGTTAATGTTCAAGCTGGTACGCTTGTCCATGATGACAGAGTGGGCAATGGTGTAGAAAGTCCTTAGTGAGGTCCAGGTGTGCTGTGTGGACTACTTTCACCTCCATCTATGTCCTTGGTAACTTTGAAATAAGTCAACTAGGTTTAGGAGCCAGAATCTGCCTTTAACAAGGCAAAAATTTGTAGAGTCCAGTGTCTGGAGGTCTCCAATGTCTCTGTTTATGGGTTCCATAACAATTTGCTCAATAGCTTTGTAGACCAGGCTGAGTAGACATATAGGGCAATGGTTTCCAGGTTCTGTTGTGGCACCCCCTTTGTGGAGCTGGATGACTGTTAGTGTATGCCATTCTTTGGGTACATAGCCTGTGGTACGCTTGAGTCTGAACAGTGGATGTAGGTCAGGGTGTAGTTCCTTTTGGGTCTAGTGTAAGATGCAGTCTGGGGCACCATCCAGTCCCATTGATGCTGTGTTCTTAGCTTTGGAGAGGGCTATCTTTACCTGCATGTCCATGACGTCTGGGGCTCTGCATCCTTCTGTGATGGACACAGGGCCATTTGAGGGTGATGGGGGGAGTTTACACTGAACTTGTCCCCCTGGATGTGGGCAATGAAATTTGGTTCAGTGTATTTCTTTCCATTTTTCAGTAGCTGACAGCATATTTGGAAGTTGACACCTACATGTCTGGTATAGCTACCGAAGGCTTTGTGGTTGATATTCTTACATTCATTGGCTATTTGTCTTTAGAAACTGTCCTTGGATTATTTTATGAGCGATCATTGTTTCTTCCTAATAATGATAAGTGATGCCTTTCCTTTAGTTAAGTTGGCTCTATCATGTGTTCGTTTCCTCCTTCTGTTGTCTAGCTTATTTATGGGCAACAACCACCTGATTGTTGTCTTATTTTTGGAGGAGTGCATCTTGGATTTATTTGTGATGTCTCGTTCCATGCATCCATGTAGATGCTCATAGGATGCACTTGTAAATGATTTGGCAGATTGTATACCATTATCCTATAGCAAGAGGTCTTTGGAACGTTCCACTTTGGTCTTGGGAAGTGTGCAGTTTGCTTTTGAATATGTCTTCACAGTGGTTTCATTGACTGGGTTGGGGGGCGGGATGTGGATGTCCAATGTGATTACTTTATGATCTGATATTACCAGTGAGGGGTTTATCTCTGTTGTGGAACACTGGTACCCCATGTTGGTGATGATCATGTCCAGTATGTTGTCACCTCTAGTGGGTGGGGTGACCAGCTGTTCCAGGGTGTTAAGAGTTTTTAAACTCTAGGAAATTTTGGGCAAAGGACGCTGTACACGAGTAATTCTCCCACTCAATGTTTGGGTAGTTGTAATCTCCTCATATAATGGTGTTTGATAGGACCTTTGTATTTTCCACTGTTCTCAGGAATACTGAGTGAGGTTCCTGAGACAAGGTACGTGATCTGTAGCAGGCTAGAATCTGATGAGCAGCTTTGCCCAATGTTAGTTGCACTTGCATGGTCTCCAAGGACTCATGCAGTGCCACTAACCTGAAGGTGTGGGTACACCCCTTCCTTTTGTATTTCACTCGTGGTTTTGGGTCCGAAGTTCAGAGGGATTGTGAGTGTTTTATGTGGAGCATGTCCAACAGCTCTGTGTTTGACATAGCTTTGTATGTTAGGCAGTGAACACCTCTGAGTAGGCGATGTGCAAGGGAGTACGGATGGAGCATTTTGAGATGGTCTGTGTATGGCATGTATTTCAGGCCACTAATGCTCTTTGTGAGGTATTGCTGCAGGCTTTCCAGTTGTGGTTGTCTTGTGAGTTACATAGCAAAAGTGGCATTGTACTCTATTGTAGTTCTAGTGAGTGATGAGTAGAGGGGAACAATGTCCTCTTCTATTCTGCATGAGACACATTATGTGATGAGGTGTGCCACACAGGAGGGTTTCCTGACTACTGTGGGAATGTGATTATCACAGTTGTGTCCACTGTCCACCTGTGACCCAAGATCTCTTGTCACACTTTCAGTGTGAAGTATACTACCACCTATGTTGTAGTTCTTGGCTACAGAGTTTTTAACAAAGGGGATTACAATGCACCTTTTGGCATTGAGCTAGAGCCCATGGCTTTGACAATAGCCATCTGTCTCAGTGAGGCCCTTTTGTAGGGTGTCCACATCTTTAGTGTTTACAATTATGGCTCCTTGTTTGCAGTCCTCTGGAAACTTCAGTAGCCACAGACCTTCCATGTTAAATTTTACTTCAGGGAAGTAGAAACTACACAGCCTGGGATGTTATCTGGTCCCATGGCTGCTGTGATACTGGATTTGGAGAGTGTTATTTACCTGTGCAGCCGTGATGACAGCAACTTTGCAGTCTTCCATTATAGAGATGTGCTGTTTCATGGGTGAGAGGGGGGGTAAAGTTAACACTGATTCTATCTGCCAGGATGTTGGCAACAGTTGGGTCTGTATATTTAGTGCCATTGAGCTGTAACTCAGAACAGATCTGAGTGTAGCCATGACATGGACCTGTCTGTTGGGCAGAGATCTCCTGAGTAGACAGTATGCAACAGAGTACAGATTGGGTTACATTCAGTCTTGTTGCATGGGGCAACTATTTGAGGCCAGTAATCCTCTTGTTAAGGTCCTTCAGTGGTCTTTCTGGCTGCTGAACGTGCCTAGTCAGATTCATCGCAAGTGTGTTGTGGTACTCTCTGACAGGTCTGATGACTGCTGAGTAGTGGGAACCTCCTTTGACCTACATGCACAGACCTTGGCAGTTTGTGTGAACACATAGCATGATTTTCTGACCACTTTGTGAATGTGTTTCTGGAAGTAGAGATGACTATCCACATTTGTCCATAGATCCCTTATTATCACATCTGTATTTAGCCTAAGTGTGTGAGCATGCCCAGTATGAACTTTCAGTATGTTGCTGCCTATTTGCTTCGTTTCTTTAAGTTTGTGAGCATGCCCAGTATGACCTTTCAGTATGTTGTTGCTTGACATTTGCTTTGTTTATTAAAGTGTGTGGGCTTGCCCAGTATGACCTTTCAGTGTGATGCTGAATGAAATCCACTACATTTGTTAGAGTGTGTGAGCACTCCCAGTATAGGCATTTATACTATATGTGTATGGCAAATCAAGTTGTATTTTTACAGCAGGGCACACCTTTGTGTCATAGATTAGCAGGGATCATGCTGTGCCTGCAGGGCTTCCATGAGACACTTTGCATAGACTTATCAACATTTCTACATACAGGGGGGGGCAGCTATTCTTTGTACATTTCTACCCGGTGGCACACCTGATTGTTACTGTGGGTGTACATAGGATGAGGGTTTCACCTGACACTTATACACATTTGCTATGCCTGCACTGCTATGTACGGTACACCATTTCAGTCTGTACTTTTGCCTATTGTACTGGCTTGAGGCATACTACTGTGCTACAGATCCTAGCGTCCAATGTCACATATATTAGATGGCGACTTCATAGCCTACACAACCCACATCACACTGCCTGTCCTGATGTTCTCTGTCTGCATAGCCCTGTGGGGGAGGTTACCCATATGCCTCTTTAGGGGCATGATACAGCATTTCTTTGTGTTTGCATTAGTGTACAATTGTCCTGCTGTGTCTGTGCCACTGAAATGCTATCATGGCTTAGTGATTCAGTACTGTGGCTATAGTGCACAGTATCCTGGGTTCAAGCCCTGTCACTGCTTTTTATTTTCATGCTGGGCAGACCAGACTGCTTAAGGAACAGTAAAGCAAATATGAGCATGTTTACCTGACTTTGCTCAACTTTGCATGACTTTGCATGACTTTGCTCGACCTTGCTCAACATTGCCCAACATTGCCCAACATTGCGCTAGTTAACACGGGCAATTTTGTTTACATATACTAAATATTGGTAAATGCTGCTTAGCACTGCTTTATGTTGCTTAAAACATGGCAATCATGCCTCAGGTGGTGCTGCAGGGCTGCCTATGTCAGATGCACATACTCACCCTATACATGTTTGGAAACAGGTAGTGTCAAGTTAGGCATCCCTTTTATTTTATGTGCGAGTCAGAGAGAGGTATCATTTCCAGGGTTCCTACTGAGCCTATGTATGTGCTATTCGTTGCCTCTTTTCCAAGGCCAAGGCATACTGGGCACGCCTCCTTCTGGCTACTGGGGCAGGCTCAGGTTGTTCCTCCTCCGAGTCACGCTGTGCCTGTGCAGGCCTTGGCAATGGTGGGGGGCTGTTTGGCCCTGCCCCATGCTGTTCCTGCTGCAGCTGTTTTCACAGGATCATATTGTGTAACATGGCACATATCATGACAATTTGGGTACATGTAGTTGGTGAGTACTGCAAGGCTCCACCAGATGTGTCCAGACACCTGAACCATGACTTGAGCATCCCAAACACACGCTCGATTACATTTCGTGTTTGTGCGTGTGCCTCATTATGGAGTTCTTGTTCAGGTGTGTGTGCATTTCTGATGGGTGTCATCAGCCACGGCTCCAGTGCATATCCAGCATCCCCCACTAGGTGACCATCAGGGATGTCCCCATTGGCAAATGTCTGGTACAGCTGCGTCAGATGCCAGATATGGGAATCGTGGTAGCTTCCAGGGCAGCCAGCACACACATTCAGTATTATGCCCTGGGCATCGCACACAACCTGGCAGTTGATGGAGTGGAAGCCCTTGCAGTTGATGTAGGCCCTACCCCACTCACCGGCTGGTACTTTGATGTGTATGTGCGTGCAGTCAATTGCACCCACTACCTCAGGGTAGTCCGCTATTTGCTGGAAGAGACGCATATTGCTGGCCAATACCTCACTAGAATTGGGGAAATATACATGATCACCGAAATGTGCTGACATGCCATTCAGGAATTGGTGCAGTACCCTGGATGCTGATGCCTGTGAAATCCCCATCATATCACCAGTTGGTCTCTGGAAGGTACCTGTTGCTAGTATTCTTAGGCCAACACATACCTTGGTTTCCACTCGGATGGTTTCCTCTCTGTTGGTTCTGTGTGTGAGGCATGGCCTGCACAGCTCAACAATTTGCTGCAGGAGGTCTCTGTCCACTCTATAGTGCTCCACTATCTCCAGCTCATGTAGCCCCTGGTAGGTTACCCTGGGTCTGTACAGTCTTCTTCGTCTCCTCACTGTGGGTTGCTCAGCAGCATTCGCAATGGCACCACCCTCAGCATCTTGCACATGTTGCCTTATAATAGCAATGACAGCCCCTAACATTTTTTTTTTCTCAGTTAAGCTTTTTAAGTGTTCACTTCTCTTTGTATACTGCAGTGTTGCAGTGTTTCTGAGTAAAACATGGGGGACTGTTGTTTGCAGAGTTTTAAGTGGTGGGCTGGGCTGGGCTAGTGTACTGCCTGTGTAATTGGCTGATTCTGATTGATTTCACCTGGCAGGTCTGCTAGTTATCCTTGGTTAACTTCCTACTACTTCTTTTCCTTCCTTTTCCCTTTCTGTTTCCACAGGGGGCAGCACCGCGCAAACAAGCGCAAACACGTGCACACATGCACACACAGACTTACACAGGCTTGCATGGGCTTACACAGGCTTACATGGGTGCACACACATGCAAACAGGCTTAGACGGGTTTACAGGCACGCACACGTGTGCACACAGTGTAAGCATCTTTGCAAGAAACTTTAGTGATAGCCACGGCGTACACCTTCAGTTTATGGGTTTCAGTTCAGACAACTGT
The DNA here is from genome assembly GCF_019279795.1 of Protopterus annectens. Classification (NCBI taxonomy): domain Eukaryota; kingdom Metazoa; phylum Chordata; order Ceratodontiformes; family Protopteridae; genus Protopterus; species Protopterus annectens. Next base: position 1,069,459,618 of record NC_056735.1, on the reverse strand, counting down.
AGACATGCCTATTCCAGTCCTGAGTAACTCACAGCAAACACATGCCACTCTGCTCCAATAAGCTTACAGTCTTTGATACATACCCCCTCATGATGTTACCTATCTTACACTCTGTTACTCCCCTAATCCTACTCTTACACTCTAGGGACATGGTTCACATGGCAGGGAAAATTGGGATTCACTATCCTTATACTCATTTGCATAGGATTGCCTTCTAATGCTTGTTTACATCTCTCAGACTTGAGCTTCCCCCCTTAGCAACCACTACTCAGTAGCCATGTTGTCTTCAGCCTGCCATTCATCTGCATGGCAGATGAATATATTTAATAAAATGCCTATTTTTGGATTTTATTTTTTTTTCTGGTTTTTAGAGCACCGTACGTTTGCGCGGCGCTGCGCTACACTTAAACATCGGAGATCGGGGGGGATTATTTTTTATTATTTTGCAACACATAAAAATGCCAATGGCCTTATATTTGGCCATTGGCATGCTTCCTCAACTGGATGCATCCTTTATTTGGAGCTGTCATAGCTCCATTTTGCTATTTGCAGAACGGTACTCAGTTACCAACGGAGTACATTTCTACAAATAACGCTACTCTTACTCAGACAGGTTAATGTTTCCTGGATCGCAAATTTACCTCATTTGCATAGCTTTCAGCAGCAAATGAGGTAATTTGCATAACCTAACACTGTCCATGCAAGAGTTGTTTTAGGAGCTCTCATGCACGCCCCTGCCGGCTGTTCCTAGATCGCTCGGCAGACATATTGGCTGTCTGGAGTCTTACTCTACCTTTAGCCTCCATGCAAGCCTTTGTGAATCTGGCCCATGGTGTATTTGTTTACTTAGGAAAATGAATGAATGAATGAATGAATGAATGAATAATTAAAAATAATAAATAAAACAATATGAAAAGCATCCTAGTTAGGTGGCTACTTAGTTTAGCTATAAGCAAGGTTGGCCATGGGTGCCATGTTTATGAAGCTTTATGAAACTGGATTAAAATATCAATCATGTTTTCTTGTTTCAGATTACTAACATTTGTAAAGGTATATTTAAGCTCTGTAATCTGTTGTAAGCATGTTCCCTGTAGCCTGAAAATGCATTTCTCTGCAAAGCAAAAGATAAAAAAAGAGATGAAAGGAAAAGAAATGTGTGAAATGCCTGACTGAACTGTTAAGTGTAAATTTCTCCATTTCCCAGAAAGGACATTTATTGATTTATTTTACAATTGTTCACTGGGGAAGTTCAACTGGGCATAAAGGCCACTTTTCAGTGAAGGCCTGTGGAGGAAAGCTCGATTTTTTTACACAATGTCAACAATGTCAGACAGAATACAATTTAACTAAATGTTTCAATGGCAAAATATATAATAAGATACTAACAATGCATATAGTGCTAAGACTTCTGTACTAATTATACTCTATACAGATATAGTCAGATAGAAAATTAGGCACTAGAAAAGATGTCACTATAGAGTACTAAATCATTTATTTGTTTATTTTATTTATTTATTTGATATTTGTTAACTGGGTTAGTCCGACTAGGTAGAGACCCTTTTTTAGTGGAGACCCGAGGAGAAAAGTTCTACAAAACAGCTGCATAAAATTCAAATGGATACAGGAAAACAAAATTATAACAATAACAAAGTATACAAAGAAGAAAATTCTTAAAGCATAAATCTAAAAACTGTAAAATTTTATACATACTTTTTTCTTTTTTCTTTTTTAGAAAGGGTTGATAGCAAATAATTGAATTAATCTTGAGATATTAAAGAAATGAGTGGCACAAGAGAGTTAAGAGAGGCATTGGTAGAACGTGTGGTGGGATCAAGACAGAGCGATACTTGGTAAGAGAGTAGAGGAGAGCAGATGTATATTAGAAGAGGAAAAAGAACGTGGAAGCGTTATACCTATCCTAGAGATTTACAGCTACAGAGCCAGGATGTTGATATGTATATTGAATGCTTACTTGTTTTCAAGAAGCCTGAGAGCATGTGGAGAGCATTCCAATGGGCACTAACAAGAGTTGGAGTTAGAGGAGGATCCAAATGCATTTTGGGCTTTAGTGATGCAGAGGAAGGGTTTTGCTTTAGACTGAAGAGCTTTTGCAGGGTGGTATTGTTGAAACATGCCTTTTAGTGCTGGATACTTACCAGGATAGGATATTAGAATATGAGCTAGTAGTAGCTCACTATAGTGGAGGTGATATGGGAGGTAAGTCAAATTTAGTCATTTAGGGGCAGACCAGTGATGAGTTCTAAAGGGGCAACAAAGCAAGCTATTTAATTGTAGCTTTGTTCCAGCTTTGTTTACGTGGAGGTTTGTAGATTAGTAAAGATTGTGGAAGCATACTATCCCATCTTTCAAAACTGAATGGAAAGACTTCCTTGCTGAAATCTGGCTGTTTTTCCTCAAAACCAGGATAAACTATATCCTTAAATGTGAAAATGTACACTTTCATTCCTTATACCTCTTTACTCTCCCTTATTCACTTACTTTCTTCCTTCTATCAAATTTTCTTCCCTGACTTTCTCTCTAAATATACCATAAGTCTGTTTTTCCCTCACTTCATATTGCAATTTCTGTTTGAGTTAGACTAACTTACCCTTAATTTCTCTACCAACTGTTTAAAATTTCTATAAATATTAAATGATTGCCATATAACTTGTAGTGATTCTTAACCAATGTTTTTATAATATCATTAATTTGTAATAATTATGTAAACAGCAGATTTTTTTAGTTTTATTTTTGAAGATTTGTAAACTTATTATCTTAAAATGTTTTGTAATAATTTGGAACTTTTTATCTGGGATCTCCACTAAAAATGGGCTTCTACCCATTAGGACTTTTCCAATAATCAAATTTCAGTAAATAATAAATGAATAATACACTAGGATAGGTAGAAGGCAGACTTTTGCTACGGTTTCTCTTGTCTATTAGGTAGGATTTTGTTCTATTTAAGAGGCTGAGCTTTTGTGTTTTTTTTAACAAACCTTTGGAAGATCAGGTCAAATTTTATATTGTTGTCAATGGGGATTCCTACGAGATTGATGTTAGGGACCTGTTTAATCAGAGTGATATTTAATGAAGTGATCTTTACAAGAGTTTTGCTTTGAGAGAATGTTTCAGGGGTGAAAAGTATTTTTTTAGTTAAGCAGGAGTTGTGAGTTGTCTAGCCAGGGTTCTATAAACATAAACAATGCTTTCTTTGTTTTGTAGGCTGGAGGCTGTGCAGATTAAAGTAATCTGCAGGTTGTATAAGAGTGGCCAGCTTGGATGCAATGAGTAGATCATTTAAAATATGTTAAGCAGGAGGGGTTCAAATATGGAACCTTGTGGCATCCTTACAAAAACTGGTAGAAATGATAAGTATTCTTGTTGCCATTGACTTGAATCTATCTGTTAAGTAGCTTTTATACCAGAGAGAGAGAGGAGGATGGGAGACCGAAGAAGGAAAGTTTTAGTAAAAGTTTACAGTGTGAGACAGTGTCAAATGATTTAGACAGATATAGGAATAAGGAAAATACTACGTTTTTAATATTTTTGTTTTATTAATGGTATCTGCAAAGTGAAATAGGGCAGTAGTGGTGTTATGGTTGGAATGAAAACTATGTTGCGAGAGGGAAATAATTGCTAATGGTTAGATATTGCAGTATGTGGAAACGGATACACTCTTCTAATATTTTAGACAATAGTGAATAAATGGAATTGGTCTGAAGTTGGAGTAGTCATCAGATGGTCCACCTTTATGAAGTGAAAGTATATATGCCTTCTTCCAAATGACTGGGACATGAGATTCTAGAATGGATTTATTTATTAGTATAGATATTAGATATGATAGAGTTCAGCTGCAATTTGTTTTAATTCCAGAGGAAGTTTGCAGCAGAGCTTCTACTTTTTAGTTTTAATAGATATTTTCTTATAGTGTTGGTAGGGACAGGTTTTCAGTGAGAAGTAAGCATCCATGGAGTCGATTGGGTGGAGGAAGGTTGTTTTGATAGTAGGGTTGTACTTGATAACTGATGCTAGAGATTGAAGAAAGTATTTGATAAAATGATTAACAATTGTTGATTAAGTGTCTTCTGGGGAGGGAATGGATTGTTGACTGTTGAATCAGTAGACTTTTGACAGATGACCATAATTGTTTAGGATTATTTTGGTGTGCCTCCTGCAAGATAATATTATGGAATTTTTTGTCATACCTTACAGTGTTTGGTTTTACTTCTTATCTGTCTGTAGTGCAGAAGTTTTTTTTTCCTGGTACTTGGCATGCCATGCTTTCCAGGCATCGTCTCTAAGCACCATTTGTTGCCTATTGTTTTTAAATAGCCATGTTGCTGGATTAAGTTTAACTCTTTTTCTCCTGATGTGAGCATGTTCTTTCAGTATATTAGTAAAGGTTTTGTTAAATTTGAATAGTTAGATAGGTTACAAACATTTTTGTCTGTGTGATGTTTTACTGGGTTGCATGCAAGCCTGTTAACAAAACTGTGCAAGTGGTCACTTAGGTTGTCTGAGAGTATGCTGCAGTTAAAGGTATTACTAGGTTTAGTTGAGAGAAATCAGTTGGGAGTAGAGTCCATAAAGGAGGGATTGTTATGTCTTGTTGATGTATTTATGAGCTAAGAAAACCATATAAGTCAATACTGGTAATGGGGGTATCAGATACAGTATGGGCACAGCCTATTCTAAGTTCCCCAAGTGTGATGATTTCTTTGGGTATATTGGTAGATGCCCAGGATATGCCCACTGTTGTGCTGGTATTATTGTCAATATGAGGCTATGATACATATAGTCTTACAAGAGTTTAGCTTGGGTAAGGCAATAATAAGTTCTGCATTACTAAATGAGTGATGCTTTTTCTGATAAATGATTATTCCAATTACAGACCTGTAGCTCTCTTATCACCCCTAGATAAGGTCATGGAAAATGTATTCACCATCAGCTAATGGCCCACTTAACCCAACACAATATCTTAGCTAACTGCCAACATGGTTTCAGGCCTTACCATAGTACCACTACAGCCCTCCTCTCTTTCACCGACTCCATCAGTTGTCGCCATAATAACAATAGCCTCTCTTCAGCACTCTTTATTGATTTATCTAAAGCATTCGATATGGTAAACCATTCCCTACTCATAAAGACCCTCGAATCCCTCCCTCTAGACAACAAGGCTATCCTCTGGTTTAAGTCCTATCTTAACAATAGGCAACAGGCAGTTCTCTGGGACAATAAACTATCTTCCCACCTGCCCATCTCCCTTGGAGTCCCATAGGGCTCCATACTAGGACCTCTCCTTTTCTCTTTGTTCATCAGTGACCTTCATGTTGCAATCCCTCGAGCAACCTGTATACAATATGCTGACGATTCTACACTCATATGCCAAAACTTCATCTGAACTTCATGCTCTAACCCAGAGGGTATTTAGCACAGTAGAGGCTTGGTTCTTGAAATGCTGCCTCCTGTTGAATGCTAAAAAAACCAAGCTCTTGCTCTTCACACCTAACATTAAGTCCTCTACCATAGATTTCTCAATGAAATCAAATAATGGCACCCTTATATCCCCATACTCCACCACCAAACTGCTAGGAATCACAATCGATAACAATCTCACCTTTGATAACCATATCAATAAGACCATTAAAACAGTAAATAGAAAAATAGGTTGCTTATATAGAATAAAACACTTTTTAACTTCATCATCCAGAATTAGAATTGCTCATTCAGATTTAATCTCATCACTTCTGTTTGCTTCACCCATATGTACTAACCTAAAACAAACTAATCTTGTCAAACTAGCCAACTCCTATAATAATATAGCCAGATTTGCCACTAGGAACCCTTTTAGAATTCACCATTGTCAGAACCTACAACAACTAGAATGGCTAGAACTAAAAAACATTTTGACATATTCCCAACTAACCATTGTTCATAAGATATTTTACCAACCGAACAACACCCCTATACTTTCAAACCTTATTACCCCATACAGGAATCTCAACTCCTTACGATCTTCCAGTAAACTTCTTGCTAGCATAAGCAAGTCTAATAACCTGGGAGGTGACTCCTTGTTCACCAATACTGCTGGAAAAAACTGGAATATGCTGCCACAGGATATAATTCTACTTCCCTCGCTACCGCTCTTTAAACAAAGGCTCAAGAAATACCTGAAGACACACCAGTTATGCCCCTGTAGCAACCCTGACTAATCCTCTGATTTCTCTACTTCTATCACCAGCCTGTATCCTCTCACTAATCTATTATACTACAGACCTATGGAAGTAGTTACGCTCTCTAGTAATTTACATGTCATGTCATGAATGTTATTATCAGTTGTTCTGTACATCTCACCATTGACAACATACTGTAAAGTGACCTATCTTTCTTGTACAATTTTTGGAAAGTAATGTAATCATTCCTCTGAATTAGCTGATTTAGTATATCTACTTCTTTGTAGAATTGTTCCATGATATATATGTGTGACACAATCACATGTAATATTTTATTGTATGATAAATTGTTTTTCTTTACTATATCGCTGTGTTACTACTGGAGCTTTTCTCCCCGAGCCTTCACTGAAAATGGACATATATCCTGCTGGACTATCCCGGTTAACAAATGTAAAATAAATAAATAAAATAAAGTGATAGGTTAATGTATTTTGGTTATATAATAGTTACACCACTTGCTTTTTCAGATTTATGGTTTGCTCGAAGGATACTATATCCTGATGGGAGGATTTCAGTGTCTTTTATTTCAGGTTTTAGTCATGTTTCTGTGATAGCAATGATGTCAGGGGGTTGAAATGAGATATGAAAACATGATGCGTTTAAGGTGGAGGTGGGGTTACATCAAGGATCAGCTCTGAGCCCTTTCTTATTTGCAATGGTGGTGGACAGGTTGACAGATGAGATCAGACAGGAGTCCCCATGGACTATGATGTTTGCAGATGACATTGAGATCTGTAGTGAGAGTAGGGAACGAGTGGAGGAGACCCTGGAGAGATGGAGATATGCTCTAGAGAGAAGAGGAATGAAGGTCAGTAGGACTAAGACATAATATATGTATGTGAATGAGAGGGAGGATAGAGGAATGGTGAGGATGCAAGGAGTAGAGGTGGTGAAGGTGGATGAGTTTAAATACTTGGGGTCAATAGTTCAGGGTAACGGTGAATGTAAAAAAGAGGTGAAGAAGAGAGTACAGGCAGGATGGAGTGGGTGGAGAAGAGTGTCAGGTGTGATTTGTGACAGACGAGTACCTGCAAGAGTGAAAGGGAAGGTCTACAAGAGGGTAGTGAGACCAGCTATGTTATATGGGTTGGAGACAGTGGCATTGACAAAAAGGCAGGAGTATGAGCTGGATGTGGCAGAGTTAAAGATGTTAAGATTTGTACTGGGTGTGACGAGGGTGGACAGGATTAGGAATAAGTATATTAGAGGGTCAGCCCAGGTTGGAAGGTTTGGAGACAAAGCCAAAGAGGCAAGATTACATTGGTTTGGACATGTGCTGAGAAGGGATGTGGAGTATATTGGGAAAAAGATGCTAAGGATGATGAAGCTACCAGGTAAGAGGAAAAGAGGAAGGCCTAAGATAAGGTTTATGGATGTGGTGAGAGAGGACATGCAGGTGGTTGGTGTGACAGAGCAAGATGCAGAGGACAGGAAGAAATGGAAACAGGTGATCCGCTGTGGCAACCCCTAATGGGAACAGCCAAAAGAAGATGATGAGACTTGTTTTACCAGCATTACAGGAGTGAGGAGTTACACTATTAATGGTTATGTGGGCCATTGTGGGAGAGACTGTAGTGATTGGTCTTGGTTTGGAGTGAATGTCACTGCATAGTTATAGTGTCAGTAAGGATATCTGGAATATAAAATGCCAATTGGTTTTACATTTTTTTATATATTTTTGTATGTCATATGGTTATGTGTGCTAGAAAGAAAATGGAAGTAAACTGTAGTACTTTAAATAGCATGCTGATTATTATGTGAATGTTCAGTTACTGAAGTGTAAACTGTTTAGATATTGATAGAGGGCTGGATGGGGTTTGACTGGTTGTGGGTTAGGGGAAGTGGGAGGGGCTATTGAGTTATAATGTGGATGCATTCCAGGGGATAGAAAGAAAAAAGATAAAGTGGTTAGTGGGCGTGTGAAGAATAAGCAAAAGTATAGATTGTAAGCTGTTTCATGATTGGTGGTATAGTGCTGGGTGGATATTATAGGTTCATAGGTTCATAGGTGTGTACTAGGCTAATGGCCATGGGGCCTTTACTAGCCTAGCCATAGGATTACCCTGGCGTTGTGCCACCTGACCTTAGTTCCCAGTGCCTCTGTCGAGTAGAGCCACTGGAATTATCTCCGGGGTGAATTTTCTATTTCCCATCCACTCATCGAGATTTCTCTTGAAGATGGTCAGCGAGGGACTCTGCTTGACATGCATGGGAAGTCTATTCAATAGCATGGGCAATCTTTGGGTTATGAACCTGTCCCTCCAGTACGTTCTGTTGATTGTGGTAATGAGGTTGACATCTCTGGAGCATGTGCTGTGGAGGGATTGGGATTTCTTTAGATGTAGCATTTCTAACAGAAATGGGTCAGACATGGCAATGTAAATCAAGCAGAGATCCCCTCTAAGTAGGCGATATGAGACAGAGAATAGTTGGAGTTTTTTGAGTCTGTTCATATAGCACAAGTCTTTAAGACCTAGGATCCTCTTTGTGAGGTACTTTTGCAGCCTCTTCAGTTGTTGCAGGTGTCTAGGGAGGTACATGCCAAATGGGGCATTGTACTCGATGATTGGCCTAATGAGAGAAGAGTAGAGGGAAACAATGACCTCTATCTTCCTGGATGCAAAACCCTTAATAATGAGATGTGCCACATAGAAGGACTTTCTGGCCACAGTGGCAATGAGGTGATCAGAAGAGAAGTTGCTGTCAACCTTTGTTCCCAGATCTCTTATAACGCTGTCTGTGTTCAGTGGACTACCATCAATGTGGTAATTCATGGGAACCAGATTTTTCTCAAAGGGGATAACAACACATTTTTTGGCATTGAGCTTAATGCCATGGTTCAGTCACCACTCATTAGTCTCAGTGAGGCCATTCTGTAGGATGTCAACATCACTTGGGGAGTTAATAACAGCTCCCAACTTGCAATCGTCTGCAAACTTTGTCACCCAGAGTCCCTTCATGTTGGCCTAGACTTCAAAGAAGTAGATACCAAACAGGAGAGGACCCAGGACCAAACCCTGTGGGACTCCACTCATGACTATTCATCAGTCTGACTTGGAGTCAGCTACTTTTACACTGTGAGTTCTATCTGGGAGTCAGTTTGCAACCCACCTAGTGATATAGGGATTGATGCCTAGCTTGATGAGTTTTTCTATGATTCCTGAGTGGGGAATGGTGTCAAAGGCCTTGGCCAGATCAAGGAAGGCTGTATGAACCACCTTGCCTTCATCCACAGCTCTGGTGACTGACTCAAAGAAGTTGACCAAGTTGAACAGGCATGATCTACCCTTCAAAAAAACAAACCATGTGAGATACAGAGTTTGGTGATTTCCTATATCCTTGTTTATTAGGTACATGATGATGTGTTCTATAGCTTTGCATATCAGACTCATCAGACTAATGGGGTGATAGTTCCCAGGGTCTGTATTGCTCCTCCTTTGTGGAGAGGGATGACTGTAGCAGTGCGATATTCATAGGTTCATAGGTTCATAGTTTGGTACTAGGCCATCAGCCCTAGGGTCTATACAAGCCTAGCCATAACAATTCCCTGGCTATTTCTTCCCACACTATTTATTTCCCTGGACCCCTGTCAAGCAGGGTGACTGACATGATCCCCGGGGTGAATTTCCTTTCTCCCATCCAATCATCAAGGTTCCTTTTGAAGAGGGCCAAAGAGTCGCTCTGCTTGACATGTATGGGCAGTCTATTCCAGAGTCTGGGGAGTCTCTGGGTCAAGAACCTATCCCTCCTGCATGTTTTGTTTATTTTGATGACAAGGTTTAGATCCCCTGGAGCGTGTGGCTCTGAGGGATTGGGATTTCTTTAAGTGTAGCATGTCCAACAGCTCAGGGTTTGACATGGCCTTGTATGTCAAGTAGAGATTGCCTCTGAGTAGACGATATGTAACAGAGTATAGCTGGAGTTTTTTAAGGCAGTCAGCGTAGGGCATCTGCTTTAGGCCTGTGATTCTTTTAATGAGGTATTTCTGTGGCCTTTCCAGTTGTTGCCGATGTCTTGAGAGGTACATACCAAACGGGGCATTGTATTCTATAATGAGTCTAATGAGGGATGAGTACAGTGGGATAATGACCTCCTTTTTCCTGGATGAAAGGCCCTTAGTGATGAGGTGCACCACATAGAAGGATTTCCTGACTGTTGTGGTGATGTGGTTATCGAAGGTGAGACCACTGTCCACCTGTGTCCCTAAGTCTGTTATCACACTTTTAGTGTTTAGTGTACAGCCACCTCTTTGGTAATTCATAGGTACATGTTTTTTTCCCAAAGGGGATAACTATACATTTCTTGGCATTGAGCTTGAGCCCATGTCTCTGGCACCAAGCATCTGTTTCTGTAAGGCTCTTTTGTAGAGTATCCACATCATTTGGGGATTCAATAATGGCTCCCAGTTTGCAGTTAACTGCGAACTTTGTTAGCCAGAGTCCCTTAGTGTTGGCCTGTACTTCAGAAAAGTAAATGCCAAACATGAGCGGTCCCAGGACTGAACCCTGAGGTACTCCACTTGTCACTTCTCTGGAGCTGGATTTGGAGTCAGCTAGTTTTACAGTGTGGGTTCTGTCAGTAAGCCAGTTGGCAACCCATCGAGTGACATAGGGATTAATGCCCAGCTTAGTAAGTCTATCTATGATTCCAGAGTGGGGGATGGTGTCAAAGGCCTTGGCGAGGTCCAGATAGGCTGTGTGGATTGCCTTACCCTCGTCCACGGCTCTGGAGACTGATTCGAAGAAGTCAATTAGGCTCAGGAGACAAGATCGGCCCTTCACGAACCCAAACTGTGTGGGGTCCTGTGTTTGAAGGCTGCCAGTGTCTTTGTTTAGAAGTTCCATGATAATACATTCCATGGCCTTGCAGATCAGGCTCATCAGACTGATGGGACGGTAGTTCCCGGGATCCAAGGTGGAGCCCCCCTTGTGGAGTGGGATAACTGTAGCTGTGCGCCACTCAATGGGCACAAATCCTGAGGTAAGGCTATGATTAAACATGACACTTAGGTGAGGTGCCAGTTCATTTTGTAGTTCATGTAATACACAGCCTGGTATGTAATCTGGTCCCATGGATGCTGTATTCTTAGCTTTGGAGAGTGCGTGTTTTACCTGTGTAGCCGTTATTACTGGAATTTGGCAATCTTCCAGTATTGAGATGGGCTGTTTAAGGGGTGAGGGGGGGTGAAGTTGGCACTGAATTGATCTGCCAGGATATTGGCAATATCCTTGAGATCAGTATATTTAATGCCATTCTGTTGTAGCTCAGAGTAGATCTGAGCATTGCCATTTAGATTCTTGACATTGTTATAGAATGTCTTGTGGTTGTCTTTGGAATTTGGTACGGACAAAGCCTGAGGTGAAGCTGTGATTGAACAAGACACACAACTGATGTGCCAGTTCACTCTGTAGTTCATGTAGAACACAGCCAGGGATATTGTCAGGTCCCATAGAAGCTGTATTCTTGGCCTTGGACAGTGCTGTTTTAACCTGTGCAGCAGTAATACTGGGTGCTTGGCAATCTACTGGTATTGTGATTGGTCCTTGGGGGGTAAAGTTGGCATTGAATCTGTCAGCCAGTATATTGGCAATGTCTGTTGACTCTGTATAGAAGGTACCATTGTGCAGTAGCTCAGAGCAAATCTGGGTATTGCTGTGGAGATTCTTTACATAACTATCGAAGGCCTTGTGATTGTCTTTACTATCTGCTGCAATTCTGTTTTCATAGTTAGCTTTAGAGAATTTGATGAGGGATCTCAACTTTCTGTTGAAGCTGATAAGGGAGTTTTTCCAGTCTTGGGACATCACCTTATTCCACATCAGTTTCCTCCTTCTGTTGTAGAGTTTGTTTATGGCAGGGGACCACCAGATTGGCTTCCTTTTTTTGGAGGAGAGTGCCTTGGTTCTATTGGGTATGGTGAGATTCATGCATTTGTGTACGTGTTCATACAGTGCATTGGTGTAAGATTCGTCGGTCATGCAACTATTCTCCATTTGCATGGGTGCCGTGAAGTTAGCCACCTTTGTTTTTAGGAGCCCAAAGTTAGCTTTGGAGAAGGTTTTCATGGTAGTTACCTTTGTGGCGGGGGGCGTGGATTTTCAAGGTGATTAGTTTGTGGTTGGATCTAACCAGGGAGGAGTTGACTATTGGTGTAGAGCAACAGTCACCCATGTTAGTAATGACCAGGTCAAGAATGCTTCTATCTCTAATGGAGGTAAGAACGAGCTGATCCAGGGCATTGGACTAATGAATTCCAGGAAATGGCCAAGTGTATTGATACATGAGTAATTTTCCAAGTTAATGGAGGGGTAGTTGAAGTTGCCCAGTATGAGAGTGTTAGGTTGGACTCTAATATTCTCCAGAGTGCTTAGGAATGGGAGTGTGAATCTTGGGACATGGTTTTGGGCCTATAGCAGGCTACAACCTGAATCGCTGTGTTATCCAATGTTAGCTGCACCTGAAGTATCTCTGATGCGTTATGTTGGGCTACCTGTCTGGAGGTGTGCACATCCTTTATGATTATGGAAACATCACCACCTTTAGAGCTTCGATCCAAGTTCTGGGGCCAAAAGGTGTGGAATGAGTTATAGCCTGGTAGTGCAAGGCTGCTTTCTGCTGCCTCGAACCAGGTCTCTGTTACAGCACAAATGTCGATTTTCTCCATTTTAAGGAGTGCTTCAAGCGAGTGCATTTTGAGATTTAGACTTCTAGCATTGAGCAGCATAACCCTCAGATTGCATTTGTTTGTAGCTGTTATAGTGGTAATTTGGTCTTTGGAACACCACCTAAAAAAGGCACTATAGAGGTGGCAAGAGCCTTGGCCAGTATTTGGAAGCCCAGGGGTGACAGATGCAGACCATCTCTGGTAAAGCATCGAGGTCTGTTAATCATGTCATCCCAGGCAGACAGATACTGGATCCCCTTAAAATGACACCAGAAACTTAGCCAGTTGTTGAAATCAATCATTTTCTGCTTGTACTGTGGTATCATTCTGGGTGATGGTAGGATGGTACTCAGGGCTAGGGTCATACCTGTCTGGGCTACATAATCTGAGAGCTCCTCCATGTCTCTTTCTCATGTAGTCCAGAGAGGTATGTCTCAGGTCATTCACACCCACATGTACAATGACAGAGTCATAGTTGTACCTGCTGTAGAGGGACCTGTGTGCATGCGTTATGTGGCGGATCCTGGCACCTGGCAGGAAGCTGACTGTTACTTTAGCTTTGAATATGTGTAGATGATAGAGTGGGTGGGAACTGGGGGTAGTATAGGGGAGCAGAGTGAACCTGAGTGTACAGAGCACAACCTATGAGTCAGTTTAATGGAATGAAGTTACTACCCCCCCACACACACACAGGCGTTTCCAGCAAACATGATCAATGAGGTAGAATGTTTTGAGATACAAAAACAACATTTGTCATCTCTAACTGCTTGAGGTGAGTCACAGCATTTATTTTCATTGTTTTTGCTTTCAGAGTGGAAAGTTTGCTCTGCTAAAGTAAAACAGGCTATAATGTAAATTTAGCTTCAACTAAAGAAGTAGAAGGTATGAGGGTGGAGGAAGTTAAACCCTTCTAGTAATAGGGCATACAGATGCAGAAGTGAGGGAAACAAGTATCTGCAGCTCTAAAGTTAGTTTAGTAGTTTAATGTGATCCTTGGATACTGCCTTACATCAGTTTTAGTTGAATGTCCTTTTGTTGAAACACAGCTGTACAAGTTCCCTTGGTAGTGAAATTGTTATAACTTTTGCAGCAGAAATCTTCAGTGATACTATGTGCTGGGAGAGAAAGACAGATTAAAATAATTATGCTTTTTTGGTTGACCTTGGTAAAAAAGGTACTATTCTTCTATGCTCTTGGACTCAGCTGTATAAAGTAGTGTTTTCCAACATAAATATTGCACTATATTTCAAATTTGTACAACTGTACTGCATAACCTTTAAAATTGAATCATAAATTAGCTAACAACAGAACTGGCTTTGTAGGCAAGTTTGGGATCACGGAGATAAAGGTTTCCAGAGTTTAGAAGTTCAGGTGGAAAAAATGCTGCTAACATGAGATGAGTCTTAATATACAAGTTTGGGATTACTGAAATGGAGGTTTACAGATTTTAGAAGGACAGGTAGAATGCCTATCGCAGTCAGGTTAGAAGGACAGGTAGAATGCCTGTCTCAGGTCGTCCTACTTTCTGCTCCCCAAAATGTAGAAAATTAAATGTAAGCACTTTAGAATAATTAGCTTGTATATTAGCAATTATACAATGACTGTCCATTAACAATTAAAAACGAGCCTGCTGATTGGACAGCCCAACCATCGTGCCCATTAAGTCCAGTTGCTAAAGTATCAATGAGTGGCCAGTTTTTTTCCTATTGGTATATTGTAGATGGGCATTATTCTGAAGGAAAGAGTCTGAAACCAAAAAGAATGTGATTATTTAATGACTTTGTTCCTCTTAAAATTTGTCATTTTCTGACAAATTACTGATGAATGACATCACTAAATAATGACATGCATTTCAGTTTCAGACTTTCTTTCCTTCAGACAATGCACAATTATTCTCATACTTTCTAATTTATAAGAGCAACATTAGCAATCGGTCCCCAACTTTATTTATGGCTTTGTCCAAATTTCTTGAAATCAAAGGTCAAGAGGTATGTACAAGAGCAAAAAAATACAAGGAAAACCAGGTACTTTCTGCATAACTACTAATTTTCCTTGTATTTCCCCCTATCTCTCTCATACCTCTAAACTGTCTGGAGGTTACAGTTTTTTTTTTCAAAAAAAAAAAAAAAAAAAGCAATGGGGATCTTTCTCCAGTGCTTGCTTCCCAAAGCACTGATGTACTGTGTTCTGTGTAAGTGTGGGAGAGGTGGGAATGTAAGCCCATATGCATGTGCAGTACATCATCAGAGAGGCAGAATAAAAACAATGCAGAACACCACAGTGTCATTGTACAAATACATTATTTAAGAAAAGTAAGTAATTTCTTTCTTAAATAATGTCATTGTATAATAGCAATAACCCATGGATGGGTGTGGATAATGCTGGATTTAGCCATGGTTGGCTTTGTTTGGTCAGTACCACAATGACTGTGGGTAAATCCTGCATTACCCACACCCAGCCATGAGTTCTTGCTATAGCATAACACTAGGATTTGACCCAACTTTTTTCACAACCAGAACTGTCTTAGATTATTAATAATTGACTTGAATAGCCAGTAACTGTGCTTTTCATAAAGTATACAATCAGATACTACAAATGAACCCTACAGCAAAAGCCAATCAAACGTTAAAATATTTGCTTGAAATTAACAGCAGAAAGACAACACTTAACTAGATAGCAACACAGTTTACTTGCTATATCTGTGGTTTTCATATAGCATACAACTGAGTGTTGCAAATGAATCCTAGACCAAATGCCAGTACAAACTTGCCTGCAAAACATTTTGTCAGGAAACAAATCCTTAGTACTACGCTTGTGGGCATGAGTGTTTGGTTAGCAGAGTGGTACTCTAACATTGCTGATGAGATGAATTAGAAGGTGTCCTCTGTCTAACTGGCAGGTTGCAAGTACATATGAGGAGTACTCAGCACAGCTCAGAGGTATAAGAGAACCCATGGAAAAAAGCCTAAGCCACCACAGTAAGTTACACAGATAAAAAAGGAAAGTTGTGGGTTCTAGCACATGCTCAGGTTTTGGTGTTAAATGTTTGAAATATACCAAAATGGAAATGCATGGTCTCAGCATCTATTAAAGTAGTATAGAGAGCGAAGCTCTCAGGAAACAGCAGGCTGGATGAGCAATACAGACATTGTGGGGGTGGGTTTGTAGACAACAACTGTACACAAATGTATGTACTGTGTAATGGTGGAAGGGAAAGAAACCACACCCTCAGAAATAGCAACATATGAATATAGTTAAACTTGCAATGATCATAAAGTAAGAATACTTGACTCGGCATTCCGCTGGAATTAGGGCCTTGGGAGGAACACATTTTCAGATGCCTTTGTTCAGAGTTTATTTGGATTGGAATTGGCAAGACAGCAAATAGCATATATTTGAAGATATTATTCTATTAACGTTCTATTAGGGAACGATTATGACAATGCAGTAAATTGTATGGATGCAGTTACATGCAGCCAGGCATTGAGGTAAACACACAGTTAAGGCGGTAGTTATGATACCCATCCAGGGTCTACAGATCCATATTTGGCTGATGATATGCATCATTCAAAGGGAGCTGCTCAGTGGCAATAAAGTAGAATCTGAGCCACAGCACTGGAAATCTACAGGACTTCCATCAAAAGGGGTTACTTCCAAGGGGAATTAAATGGTAGTTGTCATCCAAAATTCAATGTTGGAGGTAAGTGGTAGCAGTCGGGCAAAATATAAGGCACCACTGGAAGAAGTTATCAACCTTCCATTTCAAAAGAAGCTGGGAGAGGTCAACAAAAAGAAGGAGATGAAGCAGACCCTACTTTACATGACTTGAGGGGGAGGCAGCCAATGAGGCTTTTGATACTCAAGGATAGTTGGATTCGATATACTGGGACAAAAGGTTGTTGTATAGACAATGAACCCCTGAAGGAGTGCTAGAGTAGAAGCAAAAGAACAGCTAGTTACACCTAGGTCCTACTGTGAGGCACTTCTGGCCCTATTTTACAATATTCTTTTCACTGGTCACTTGGGCATAAATGACATTACAGTATGGCTTATGTAAAATTTTTATTGGTCAGGAATTACAAACAATGGAAAAGCATACTGCATGACAAGTAAGCAGTGCCAAAAGGTTGGCAAGGCTGGAGCTAAAGCCAAGGCCGCATTGATGTCTTTGACAGTTATTGAGGAACTGTTTCAGTGGGCAGCTATGGACATTGTAGGACCTCTTACTGCCCAAGTCTGCAGGTATGGAACATATCCCAGTAGTGATGAATATGCCACTAGATGCCCAGACATGATGACTCTGTTTTCCACTGAAGCATAGAAGGTGCCAAATTCTTTGCTAGACATTGCCAGCAACGCAAATATTCTTATAGAAATTCTGACAGATGAAGAGCTAACTTTATGTCAACCCTGGAACTGCTGTGGGGAAAAGCATTAAAAGACTACCCCCTACCATCCACAGAAAAATTATTTGGTGGAGACTACATTGATGGCATCTGAGCACTATGTTGATGGCATCTGGAGAAAAGCTCTAGAGACAGTGGGACAAAAACCTGACCATTCTTCTCTTTGTGCATAGGAAGACGTTCCAGGTGTCCACATTTTTTCCTATTTGAGCTGTCGTATAGACAAAGGGTGAGGGTAATCCGTGATTTAATTAGTCATGGTGGAGAAAGTGGTTGTGGTTTCCACATGGCATTTATTGTGTAGTATCTTCTAAACATCTTGACGAGACTTAGGGATCTCATGGGGACGGTTCAGGAGCACCTTGCACAAACATAATAGCAGCAAGAGGTTTGGTATGACAGGACAGCCAGAACCACAGAGTTTTCTCTTGGTCAACAGGTGATGGTGCTTATTCCTGATACACACAACAATCTGTTAGCAGACCTGAAAGATGTTTTCACCATTGTGTGAAAGGTGAATAATGTTGACTATATCTTACAGTTGCCAGACAAGGGGAGAAAAAGTGCAAACTCTTCCATGATAACATAGTAAAGCCAAATTATGCACAAAGCTCTGCTGGACAGAGGCACAGGGAACCAATCTAAGGTGGTGGCAAAAGCCAACACATTCTGGCTAGGCTTATAAATGCCATCAGGCAGATAGCCTAGTACCTACCTATGAACCTATGTTCTGGCTATCTGCAGTAGATTGCAAGAAGAGCCAGAGGGGATTTGGTAGTAGCCCTCATTGGTAAAACTCAGTTTGATACCTTCCTAAGCAGCTGATTATTAGCAGATTCAAGAAATCTGAGTGTGTACCCATCTGATTGATCACCATACCTCTCAACCTCTTAGTGCAAGAAATCTGGACAAAGCCCGACAAAATGGGGGACAAAGACCCAAAAAGAGAAACATATTTTAAATATTGCTCTTATGAACTTATAACATTGCTAGAGTAACATGGTGTGTTTTAACATACATTTTCTGAAGGATTTGAAGTCTGAAACTCAAATTATGGCATTATTTAGTGACTTCAGTCCTCAAATTATCCCAGTGATTTGCCAGATAAACACAAATTTTATGAGGTGCAGACCAAAAATATAAGCCAAAAATCTAGACATTCTGCAAAAATCTGGGCAGTTGAGAGGTATGTCGATCACCATGTGGACACATATTCCTACTTTCCATAAAACAAGCTCTTTAAAGGGTGTCTGAAAGTTTTGGGTAAACCCTGATGGCTGCATTGCAGAAGATGTTGGAAATAGAGGTAATCTAGGAGTTCAACAGGCTGTGGGACTCACCAGTGATTCTTGAGTCAAAGACAGATGTGAGAACCACATTCTGTGTAGACTACAGAACACAAACTGTCACGCAGAGGTAGGTGCTAACTCTAGGTCAAGGACAGATAAATTCTGGGTAGCCTAAGTATCTAACCACTACTGCCGTAAAAAAATGTTACAGACAGTTAGCCTTTACAGCTGAAGCTAGAGCAAGGTCAGCATTTTTGAACCCATTTCAGTTCTATGAGTTTATGGAAATACCATTTGGAATGAAGAATAGCAGGAGGTTATGCCTTTGCTTACCAGGATAACATTGCTATCTACAACTGGTCATGGGAAGAACATGTTTGTCATTCCAGGGAGGAACTGGGCAGACTACAAAGGACATAACTGACTTCTGAGGCTAGCAAGTGTCATGTGTGTATGGTATGGCAGAAGTATCTTATCTGGGTCAATGGGGGAATGGTATAATTAAGCTAGAACCTACCAAAGATGAAGCTATGTGGACATCATCCACACCTACTCTCAAGAAACAGATGAGGGCATTCTTAGGAATAACAGCGTACTTCTGGAAACTCAGTTGTAAACTATAGTACAAAAGCCACTCCCCTTACAGACTTTGCCAAGAAAAGTAAGTTGGATAAGTTTGTCTGTATGTCACCCTGCCAACAGGCATTTCAAATGTTCACAGATGCTTTGAATATACTGTCTATACTAGGCATTCCTGATTATAGTCAATATTTCATTGTGGAGGTAAATAGAGCCACCTGTGAAATGGGAACTAATTTAAACAGATTTCCTCAGAGGTGGAAGAGCATCCTATTGAGCTGCAGATGCCATCCCAGTTAGGAATCCTCAAGAGTCATAGAAAGGGATGTTTGGGACTTAGTCTGGAGTTACCAAAGCTACAACCCTACCTGAATGAAAGAAAGTCCACTGTGGTTACAGACCACAATCCTTTAAAATAATAATATAGGGAAAGTGCAGAGAAAGTAAAGTTGTTTAGTTGGAGATTAGCCTTGCAGTCATGTAACATGACTGACCAGCATAGCAGTCTCACTGATATTAACAAGGCATGGAGAATGCATTGGGTCAGATTCCAAAAGGGTTGCTCTCAATGTAAGTCTGCCTAGATTATGAAAGACCTGGTCTCAGTGTAAGTGACTTACTTCTGTGTAAGGCCTATGTAAAAATAGGGCTTACTATGGGGACCAGATTCCAAAACAACCACTCTCAGCCTGCTCTTAGTGCAAGTGGATACTTAACATTGAAAACAACTGTTTTGGAATCAGTGCCACTGATATTTTTTTAATTTTATGCTAGCTAATACTAAAATGCAGTAGTCACATGTACAATTTCTCTTTATTTCTATCTGTAATTCTCTTTGGCTCTCATTCTTTCTATATTTTACATATTCAAACACACAGACTGCCTTCATATGTGCTCTCTTTCTACACACACACATATATATATATATATATATATATATATATATATATATATATATATATATATATAGATATGTGTGTGTGTGTGTGTGTGTGTGTGTGTGTGTGAGACATAACAGGATTGGACAAATGCAGTTTATGCTACACTATGCAACTATCCCCAGGATTCAGCAAGCTCTGCATGGTGTGCAGGAATAGTGCAAGAGCTGCTGCACGCAATATGGCCGAAGAGCGATTCAGGAATGAGCTCCCAGGATGTGCACGAGTGCTCCTACACTATTCCTGCATGGACACCACTATTATATGCTAATTACTCCATTTGTTGGTGAAAACCATGCAAATGAGGTGAATTAGTGATCCAGGAAGCAAGCAGGCGTCTGTGCAGGAATAATGTAACCCGCAGAAATGTATTCGCTTACTAACTGAATACATTTCTGAAAATTACAAAACGGAGGCATGACATCTCCAAATAAAGCACGTATTCAATGTAGCAGGCATGCTAATGCCGAAATATATGGCCATTGACATGGGAAATAGTTGTAAAATTATAAAAAAATAACTTTTATTTTTGTTTGGCCAATTTCGGCCATTTAAGCATAAGGCAGCAGTGCTCAAATGTGGTCAGCCCAAAAATATGAAAAAAAGTTGGAAATAAGATTTTACACCCAAATCAGCATTTTGCCATAATTGTCAATGGCATGCATAAGACAACAATACCGGGGAATAGTGGTTGCTAAGGGGGAAGGCCCAGTGTGAGTGTGGTAACTATGAATTAGCATTCTGTTTTATGCAAATGAGGGGACTGATACTGAATCACAGAATTCCTCTCAGTGTTAGCTTGCACCCAACCGTGTAGGTACAGCAACACCATGGTATAAGTATAAGAGGTAAATGACCTCATAAGTGGGAGTGACATACATGCTGTAAGCTTATTGGAGTTCTGTGGCCCGTGTTTACCCTTAGCTAAGCACAGCTAAGGAAGGGGTGTGTGTCTGAGGCTGCCTAGCAGTGTTGACATTGCCTAAACCGGTGTGCTCACTGTGCACCGGGTTTTAAACCAAAAAAAAAAAACCACAGGAAATAGCAGCTCTGTTCACATCTGAGCACTAGGTATGTGCGGTGTGCCTCGGGGCTTAAATGGGAAGGCAATGGGAAGGGAAAACAGCAGTAGGAAGGCAATCAAAGAGAACTAGCATAGCTGGGAGGTGAAATTTATCAGAATCAGTCAATTAACACAGGCAGCAGCCCAGCCCAGCACAGTACTATAAACTATGCAAACATCTTTCACTCTGGTTTTTCCCAAAAACTCTACACCACCAGTGTACACAGACAGGGAAAGTTTGCCTGACAAAACTAACAAAATGTTAGGGGCTGTTGTTGCTCTCATACATCAATATGTGGAAGAGACTGAGGGTGGTGAGGATGTGAATGCTGATAACCAACCCACAGTGAGGAGGAGGAGAAGAGTGTACAGACCCAGGGTAACCTACCAGGGGCTACATGAGCTGGAGATAGTGAAGTGCTATAAGGTGGACAGGGACATTTTACAGCAAATTGTTGAGATGTGCCAACCATGCCTCACACCCAGAACCAGCAGAGGGGAACCCATCCCAGTGGATACCAAGGTATGTGTAGGGTTAGGAATACTAGCCACATGTACCTTTCAATGGCCAGCTGGGGATATCATGGGGATCTCACAGGCATCAGCATCCATGGTACTCCACCAGTCCCTGGATGCCATGTCAGCTTATGCCGGTGAGCACATATATTTCCTCAACACCCGTGAGGTGTTAACCAGCAATATGCATCTCTCCTACCAAATATTAGAATACCTTGAGGTGGTGGGTGCTATAGACTGCACGCACATACACATCAAAGCACCACCTGTTGAGAGGGGTAGGGTCTACATAAACAGCAAGGGCATCCCCTCCATCAACTGGCAGGTTGTGTGCAATGCCCAGGGCATTATCTTGAATGTGTGTGCTGGCAGCCCTGGAAGCTATCACGACTCCCACATCTGGCATATGACACAGCTGTACCAGAAATTTGCCAGTGGGGACATCCCATATGGCCACCCAGTGGGGGATGCTGGTTACGCATTGGAGCCGTGGCTGATGACACCCATCAGGAATGCACACACACCCAAACAAGAACTCCATAATGAGGCACACCCACAAACCAAAATCCTAATAGAGTGTGTGTTTGGGATGCTCAAGTCACCGTTCCGCTGCCTGGACATATCTGGTGGAGCCTTACAGAACTCTCCAGCTACGTGTACACAAATGTTCATTGTATGTGCCATGCCACACAATATGATCCTGCAGAAACAGCTGCAGCAGGAACAGCATGGGACAAGGCCACACAGCCCCCCACCATTGCCAAGGCCATCACAGGCACAGAGGGACTCAGAGGAGGAACAACCTGAGCCTGCCCATGTAGGCAGAAGAAGGCTTGCCCAGTATACCCAGGATTTGGCAAAGAGGCAATGCATAGCACATACACTGACTTGGTAAGGACCCAGGGCATGACACATCTCTCTGACTCACACATACAGTAAAAGGGATGCCAAACATGACACTACCTGTCCTTTACCATGTATAGGGAATGTACTATGTGCATCTGACATAGTCAGCTCTCCAGCACCATCCTCAATACTGGCACAGCCACAAAGTAAGTCACTCTTCCTAGCAATTGCTTGATTGGACTAGTATGTTCTGCTAATTGTATCTATGGTTATGGATGTGAGCATGCAAGGGAATCAGGTGCCTGAATGGGATAGCAGCAGAAAGTGGACACCTATATGGGCAGCATGAAATCCATAACAAATACTGGTGTCAACAAAGTAGGCAGTACTAGACAAGGTGACAAATCCCACTGTAGTACATGTGGTGGCCCAAATGTGTGTCCATAGGACACACACATGCATGTCAGTGAGGCTCACATACCCAACACCAGCCTCAGCCAGCAGGACAGGTGTAGATGACCATAAAGAAAGTCTGTGCTAAGGCCTCCAATTGATGGCAATGGTGAACAGCCCCCCACCAGACCTACACAGACAGACTACAACAGGCCTGGCAGTTGTATGTTAGTTCTGAAGGATAAGAAGTCAAACTGAAATGTATGTCAATAAAACCTAAGATCTGTACTCTACTGATATACCTCTAGTCTGCATGATAGGTCAGAATACAAAATGAAATGGAAGCCAACAGAGTACCTGAATTACCAATACAGTCATAGCAAATGTTTACAGTTGTCAGGTGTGCCCCCCTCCCCACAATCCTATGTAGAAATGCAGTATCATGTACATGTGGCTTTAATAACAGTGGAGCACAGATTACCTGAGTTAGCCCTATTTACAGGATAGATTGTTGCATGTGTACAATATGCAAAGGTCCATGTGCTAGGTTGTTGTGTGTTCAATATTATGTGGAAGTGGTCAGCATGTAGGCATGGAGGGTTGTGTCTCAGTGGCCTATAGCCAGTACTTTTGATGACAGGGCCATGTTCTGACAACTGTAGTGCCAAGCATAATGCATCTCAGCAATACCCATGTCAGCAGTCGTCCATACTCACTGTCCAGATGTCAATATCTGTCACTGTCTGAAAGATGGACATAGCATGAATGAGGGCTCAGACATACACACAGTACATAGATGGAAGTACCCTAGACAGAGTACATAAAATGTAACTGTCAACTGCACACACCTTTGGAATTGTACATACAGGTTAGCAACACATTAGTTGTCTGTGTAGTATGGAATACTGATGTAGTCTGGCCAATCACTGGCAGACCACAAAAGGCACAGTTATGAAGTAATGAGAGATTGCCTATGTCCCTGCACAAGGAGGCATAAGGGGGAATGTCCCAGGTATATCTGTGAGTCAGCTGCAAGAAGCTTCCATATCACACATGCACTCAGCTCACCCCACCATCAGCCACAGGTTTATCACAGGTCATATCCCTGCTATTGGGAATGAGTACAGTATGACCATCACTTCTGTATGGGAATACCCACAGAATACAGCAGGCTGAAGAGGTGTCTCATGCAGGTGTGTCCCTAGCTGTAAGCAGCACCCTGCCAGCATCCAGACCAATTAATTAATATGGACAGGAACTATTGCCAATTAACACCTCACACACTTACCCTGTCACCCCAGATGAATCAAATGGCTCACAGCCAGGGAATGTAGGCATGACAGAATGCACTGGCCTGCTACAGATGGCCTGCATCACTACCAAATGCCATACAGTCCTCTGTTAAAGGCCTGTGCCTCACTTGTACAGCCAATGTATGCTATCTCATGGGGTCCCAACAAACAACATAACACAGTCCACAGAACACAAATGCAAGGCCATATTAACAAATCCCAGTAGCATGTCTACCATGTCCTACTGCATGAACTGTTTACCAACCCCTAAATACCGCTGGGATAAAGGGACAACTACAGGGATACTTCTCAGATATCACTCGCATAATGTTAGGAAGAGGATAGAATAACAGAGTGGGGGGTGTAGAATCATTGACATCATGGAGTGTATGAAGTCTGAAACTCTGATGTGTGCCCATACTACCTCTGCCTGCAAACCCAGTGATGGGTGGCTACAAACCTGCTTGTAATCCACAATGTGAAAGGGAACTGATCAGATGTATGAGCCCTGCCTTTGGGTAACTTGGGTGAATCTGTACAGCTGAGAGGTATGGCCACAGCAGAATATGGCCATTCTGTTACATCGATATATGTACAAGCATGGGATCCTCAGCCACCACAGTACAAAGGTGATGGAGCATTTACACAGACCCATCAGCAAGTGCCTGCTGCTCCCCCACTAGAATGGCATGAGTGTGCAAGAATATGTATGCTGCAGACCACAATACTGGACACAGCTTCATTCATCTTGTATTTCCCAGGAAATAACTGTGAGCAGATAAGTATATCTGTCAGTAGTTGATGACATAATACATCACAGTGTAAAACAGTACATATGTCTGAATATCTCTGCTAACACCAGCCATGTAACACAAGCAGCACAGACACAATAGTTACAGTATCCCACTATCTTTCACCCATTGTGACTCCATATTGTCAACCTATCTACAGATATCCTGCAGAAACAGGTTGCTAGCTGTAGGTGTAGAGCACCAAATCCTGGACTGGAGTACAACCTACATAGAATGGATTCACACACTCAATACAGAAAGTCATACTGGGCATGCTCTTACACTTAGAGAATGAAGCCCATGTCTGACAACACAGTGGACTATACATATCTGTCAGTCGCAGTTGTCTGTGCACACACACACCACATTGTACACCATTCATGCTTTGCACCCACAATGGATAGGAACACTCACACATATCCAAAGCCAACACACTATAATATGCCAAACATACACACACACAGATGTGGGGAAGAGAGAGGCAGACAGTGACAGAGATATTTCCATCATGAGGCCTGTCTCACCCACCATACATCCAATTGGCCAGTATCACATGATGTGCTGATGTCAGTCACTGTAGACATTGCTTTGGGTAGCCCTCAGCCCTATAGTGTCTGTGGTGCTTGTGATAACTGTGTAACACAATAGTACAAATTAGTATTCCTTTAGCATTTGTATACCCAGTCCTGTCAAATGTAAAGTTGTGTGTGACTGAGTGTTGTGTGTGTGTTTCCAGAGGAATGGTTTATGGCCCATTCACACACATTACACTTCCCATTTCCCATGTTAGCACTCCTGCTGATGTCAATCACCTTGAAATAACCCTCTGACCAAGTCTCAGCCCTATAAGCTGCGTAGTGCTTGCAATACATGTTTAATATTGCAGTGTAAAAAATGGTTATGTAGAAGTTTTAATCCCAAACATGGCAACTGTGTGTGTGTGTGTGTGTGTGTGTGTGTGTGTGTGTGTGTGTGTGTGTGTGTAGATGAACAGTCACTACACCTCCCACTGCCCTACTTTAGCAAGTCTGCTGATGTCAGTCACCTTGAAATAACCCTTTGGACAAGCGACAACCCCAAAGTTCTGTGGCACTTGCAATAACTGTGTAATGCTATAGTGTAACATACTAGTTAGGTAGGCGTTCTAATCCCAGACATGGCAACTATGAAACTGTGTGTGTGTGTGTGTGTGTGTGTGTGTGTGTGTGTCGAGATGAATGACTTTGAGGCCATTCACAGTCACTACACCTCCCATTACCCTACTTTAGCAAGCCTGCTGATGTCAGTCACCTAGAAATAACCCTTTGGAGAAGTGCCAGCCCCATATGCTCCCTGGCGCTTGTGATAACTGCATAATGCTATAGTATAACAAACTAGTTCGATAGGAGTTCTAATCCCTGACATGGCAACTATGAAACTCTGTGTGTGTGTGTGTGTGTGTGTGTGTGTGTGTGTGTGTGTGTGTGTGTGTGTGTGTGTGTGTGTGTGTGGACTGCTATAGTGTAGCATACTAGTTAGGAAGGAGTTCTAATCCCAGACAAGGCAAGTATGTGTGTGTGTGTGTGTGTGTGTGTGTGTATGTGTGTGTGTGTGAAGATGAATGATTTTGAGGCCATTCAAAGTCACTACACCTCCCATTGCCCTACTTTAGCAAGCCTGCTGACGTCAGTCACCTTGAAATAACCCTTTGGACAAGGGCCATCCCCATAAGCTCCATGGTGCTTGTGATAACTGTGTAATGCATACTAGTTAGGTAGGAGTTCTAATCCCAGACATAGCAACTGTGAAACTTTGTGTGTGTGTGTGTGCATGTCTGTGTGTGAGGAGATGAATGATTTTGAGGCCATCCACAGTCACTACACCACCCATTGCCCTACTTTAGCAAGCCTGCTGATGTCAGTCACCTTGAAATAACCCTTTGGACAAGGGCCAGCTCCCTAAGCTCTGTGGCACTTGCAATAACTGTGTAATGCTATAGTGCAGCATACTAGTTTGGCAGGAATTCTAATCCCTGAGATAGCAACTGTGAAAGTTTGTGTGAGAGAGTGTGTGTATCTTTGATAATACCTGAGTTTATGGACATTTACACTTACTACTTTCCCCATACCCCTCCTTTAGCACTGCTGATGATGATACCCACCTTCAAAGATACGTGTGGAGAGCTCTCCAACATGTAAGCTCCATGCCGCATGCCATAATTGTGGAATGATGTAGTAGCAGTAACTACATAGGTATGGGTTTAAATCTCATCTGTGGCAAGTGTTTGTGTGTGTACATATGTATGTGTGTACCTCAAAGATTTTGGCACCATTTACACCCAGTACACATCTCAGAGCCTGAATTTAACAGTCCTGCAGATATCATCCACCTTAGAAGTACTTGTTGCCAACCCTAAGCCATGTCAGGTCAGTGGTGCATGTGTTAAATGAATAACCATAATGGTCCATACAGATTGTTAGATAGAGATTTGAACCTCACTCCTGACATATGTAAATGTGTGTGTAGGGTAAAGTTATTTTTGGGATATCTCACCCACTGCATCACCCAATGCCAGTTTTTACAAGGGCTGTTGATGTTCCTCACGTATAAGCTCCATGGCACATGCAATAAATGAGGTACACTATAGTAGCAATAAATAGCTAGATAGGAGTTTGAATCACAGTACTGGCAAGTGTGTGTGTGTGTGTGTGTGTGATCAGTATCTTGTGTGGAGGTTGCTGTGATTGTGTAATAACAGTATCCATTTTGGGGAGAGTTTTGCTAAATTATTATGTTGAGGACCTAGTATATGTCACAATGTCCACCTTGTAAGGACAACAGATGTCAAACACCAGAGAGGCTGGTGTTGACAATCCATAGCTTTACATGTGACATTATGGATTTGTGAACAATATAGGCAACCTTTCTATTACTCAGAGAACACTCTTCACCCATGTCTGATACACAAACACACTTGGCTAGGCAACAACCACTATATTGGTAGTTCTCTGCATATTGCCTCACAGATAGTAACCACAGTGTGATTGCAGTGGACTACATGCCTGTTGACCACAACAGTGCCACTGACATCAGAATGTACTTTGATGTGTTACATCTCCTGACTGAGTGTGTGTTATCCAGCAAGTAAAAAGACATGACACCCTGTTTCATCCCCAAAATAGGCAAATAAATGCTTACAGTGGCCCTTTTGCTTTGTTCCCCACTGGACACCTGCAACAACTGTAGAGACTGCAAACATAACCCACAAAGCCACAAAGGGAATACCATGCCTTATACACATGCCCTGTATGGGCAGATGCCACTAGCTCTACTGAATACCTGTATCATGCTGTCAATGTAGGTGCAAGCACAACCTCAGTTACATAGCCAGGCCTCACCAAATGAGGTCAGGAATGCTACATCAGAAGATAACAATCTGTCCACACAACATGCCCCAGAGACCTCAAGTACACTTCCAAACATCAAGGAACATGAGTGTGGGACATGTGCACAACCCAGACACTGTCCATGTTATGGAATATAGATCATATACATAGGAGGCAGTGCACATCACTGGCCACCCACAATTGTAACCCAGATGAGTAGATGGTGAATACAATACCCACCCCTGGGGACCACTCCAGGGACTAAACCCCTGAGCCACACTATAGACTATTGTCATGTGGCCTGACGCCAATGTATTCCCTTTGCCTAGCCTTGTATAGCCTTCAGGTCCTTTCACCTACTACACACCTGTGAAGCAATGAACCTATGCATTGCCATACTGGCAAGTGTGTGTGTGTATGTGTGTGTGTGTGTGTGTGTGTGTGTGTGTGTGTGGGGGGGTGAATGATTTTGAAGCCATTCACACTCACTACACCTCCCATTGCCCTACTTTAGCATGCCTGCTGATGTCATTCACCTTGAAATAACCCTTTGGCAATGCTTCCATCCTATAAGCTCTGTGGTGCTTGTGATAACTGCGTAATACTGTAGTGTAGCAAACTAGTTAGGTAGGAGTTGTAATCTTGATCCTACCAACTGTGATAATGTGTGTGTTTCTCTGTGAGAGTGTGTGTGTGTGTGTGTGTGTGTTTTCATTGGCACCTGATTTTGTGGGCATTCACACTTACTACACTTCCCTTACCCCTCCTTTAGCACTGTTGCTGATACTGTTGCTGATGTCACTCACCTTCAAAGATACCTTTAGACAGCTCTTCAACATGTAAGCTCTGTGACATATGCAATAACTACATAACACTGTAATAGCAATGCATAGTCAGGTAGGGGTTTGAAACTCAGTACTGATACATGAGTGCTTGTGTGTGTGTCATCAGTATCCTGTTGGGGTGATTGTGTAATGACATGATCCACTGCAGTGTGGGTTTTGCTACATTATTATACTGAGGACCTATATCTCCCAATGTCCACATTACAAGGCCAACAGTTTTCAAACACTGTAGAAGTTGTTGTAGACAATCCTCAGCCATAAAAGTGTGAAGCCATGCGCAATTACTATGTGACAGTATAGATTAGTAAATAATATAGGCAACCATTATAATAGCCAGATACCACTCTCCACCCATGGATCATACACAAACATGCTTGGCTCTTACTCCGTTACTCCCTTCCTTTCTTACTTTTGTCTCTGTCTCTCTCTGTCTATCTCCATCTCTGGTGGATGTAGAAAAGGGCATCTGTTTTGCATGGGCAGCAGCTTGAGCTTTGTAGGTAATGCTCATGATCAGCTGATGATCTGTGCACGAATTGCAGTCTCCCACTTTCTAATAGCATGTGTAACAGCTGTGGTATCATTCCTATAGCCAATTGCATGGAAACACACTCCTATAACTAAGCACTTCATGTGTGTTGGCCCTTTTCCTTCACTGCGACCAGGACTTCATGTGGGTGCCTGACAAACACCATCACAAAACATACACTGTAGAGACAGGCCAACAAATAGCAGGGGGGTGTTCCAGACATGGGGACAGAATGTAAGTATTGCTGTTCTACATTTGAAGTAATGTTGGTTTAACAGGGTTTGTGTGGATATGGCTGTTCTACATGATTTAAATTCTGACATGAAAGTGTTATGTTGTTGGGGAAACTCTCACTTGTAGGGCTATCTGCAGACTCACCAGAGTTTGGAGTCTTACATGTGGTGAGTTACTTAACCTATTGACCCCCTACTCTAAAAGCGTCTTTAGTTCCTCTCTACCAAGATCTTTGTTCCTCTAACAAACATTTGATACAAACCATCAAATCTTATAACAGGGAGGTGATGCTCTCCGCCCTCTCTATAGGTAAGATTGGAACTCCCTCCCTAACAACCTTAGACTTTCCACCTCCCCTTCTCAATTCAAACAAAATCTAACTCAATTCTTAAAGGCACAATGGCTATGTTCATGTGTAAAATCTGATTAGTTTCTTCCTGGCGACCACTTATCCTACCTCACTAGTACTAATCTGGGCCTCCTGGCGCCTTGTATCCAATCACTATTTAGCTGACCACTAATCCTCCTGGTTCTGCTGCAGTATTCTTTGATCCTTCACCCATCCTTGATATGTTATAATGGCTGCGATGTTGTACCAGAGTGTATTAAAATCTATTGCTGCTTTACTGTATCTTAGTATAACTGCGTAGACCCTTATTTGCCTAGTTGTTAA
>NC_056735.1:1069366462-1069423962 GCF_019279795.1 Protopterus annectens | reverse complement strand
ACAACACACCCCCTGCAGTGCTTTTACTGCCATTATGGGAGCAGCTGTGACTTGTAGCATGTCCACTTAGACCTCCATCTGTTGGTGTTGCTGACCTACATCCAAGAGGCTGACGCCCTACTCCCACAATATGCTCTAACACAGACATAACACAGTCAAGGATTCCCACCATCTCACCCAATCGTCTATCTAGAACCTCTGCAAAATAACGGTGGGCACCTGCAAGATCAAGGATATTGTCAAGTACAGCAGAATGAGTAGCCCTCTGGAGCCTCAGACTCTGTCTGGCATAACGTTCCATATGTGCCTGTGCCTCCATGATGGCCCAAAACATGCATCTTTTGACACATGCTGTGGCACTTCTGCCGGGAGCATGATGGCCAGCAGCCCTCCTATGAGCACCCCTGTACATCTGCCTGTGTGGCACCTCACCGGTCATCCGGCTATGGCTGCTGTGTACAGACAAACATACCATAGTCCCCACACTGTCCTGTCCCATGCCACCACCTGCCAACTGTCCCTCATCTATGGCTACTGGTGATGGGGTATGTATAGGCATTGTGACTGTGTGCGGGGATGGGATGGATAAACGAGGGATGTCAGCTGATGGCACAGCTTCAGCCCCAGACAACCCTGCCTGTGCATCACCATACCTATCATCATTGTCAGAGTCTGTATGGACACTAACATCAGTTTGCCTGCAGAAGGGACCCTTACCCACCTTGCCACCTGTGAGGGGAAAACAAAAAATGTAATTTAAGACCTGTACATCATTGCTTACCTGTATACACACACACACACACACACACACACACACACTTACAGGTGAGGTGGCACAAAGATATTACACAGACCTCTCATTACCCAACAGTCAACATGCATGACATATGGCACTCAACAGCATGCACTGCAGCTACACTCAATCCTTGTTACCAACATTATACATCTCTGTGATGCATGATTTGAGTTAATAGGTGATGCCCCTTCCCCTGGAACACACTGCACCCATGCACACAGTATTGTTGTGCACCTGTACACTACCCTGGCATGTACTGTGCACCATACCTCATGAGTGCACACACCATAGCTGAATGTGTATATGAGTGGCAGTTATGTTTACCATGTTGCTCACAGTCCCTGTGTGTTTGTCTGACACATACCTGGGATGATATGAGGACTGATGTCAATAGTTAATGCTTGACCTCTGATTTGCAGATCTCATCATCAGCAGTTCATGTATGAGCAATAAAATCCAATTACACTGATAACCTTCAAAGCTTACTGTGGATATGAGGAGTGTACGCTCCCTTGTTGACATACCAGCCTCTTCCATGATATTCAATGGGGGCACAATACTGCATATGTTAATACCTGATATGTGACATATGACCTGTGCAATCAAATGCAGTATCAAACAAATGTGTTAGTCATGCAGATGATGACTGAGATGCATACAATATGTGGGTTGCATAAGTGTGCACACCCTTAACACAATGGTTTGTTGCAGCACCTGTTAAGTGAACTACAGCAGTTTCTATTCCTGGAAGGGGTATACTAGCATGGCCTATCTTCACTTGCCATTATTTTGTCACTCCGCCCTAAAAATGTCCCCCAACTCTGCCAGATTGCAAGGTCAGCTCATGTGCACAGCCCTTGGAGGTCACACTGTGCCTTCACTATTGCTGTGGAGTCAGGGTTATGTCTGGCACAATTCATGACCTTGACTGTACCCAGATACAGCCATTCTTAGCGAACTTTGGATTTATGCTTCAGTTCACTGTTGTGTTTTAGGATGACACCCCTTCATCCTCAGCCTTATTGCAAATGCTTGACAACTATGGGCCACACATGAGTGTCATTTCGCAGTGTTCCAAATTCAGAACATCATTTCTACTGGCCTAGTTCCTGCTAATGAACAGCAAACCTAAAGGTGTACATTGGCACCAGCAAGGTAAAAATGGGGATGGTGGGCCTGAGGTGGAGTGAAGTGTTGCTTGTGCACCACAAGTATCTTTATTAATACTGTCTGTAGGTTTCAGCCTTGGTCTCAGTACACCATTACACATTGTAACATATGCCTTTGGGAGACTTGATGTTATGCATATGCTACCTGTAGAGAGCCCTGGAAGATGTTTCCTGTAGAACATCTCTTCCATTTAATTACCCTAACCCATAGGTCACACTTATGCAGATTCCAGGCGATTGTCGACACAGGTACTGCACAGACAGTACTTGCTAGACATTTCTGCAAGTCCCTCAGTGTTGCTGCATGTTTCTGGGCAGCTTCATGACCAGTTTGCAACATGTGTTGTCATCTGTCTTGGATGGGCATCCAGTTATTTTCTACATTAATGTTGTCCCGTACTAAATACACACATACATGACAGTCCGCACTGTCTGCCATGGTATATGTAATGATGAGGTAAGGCTACTTCTCCCACTCCTGAGTGCTACCTTTCAGTTATGGGGATCCATTCCATAGTTTGTAAGATGTGTGCAAACAATGGCTGCCTCTGTTGCAGGTGAGTGGGCAAATGTCATGAACATACTTCTTGGACAGCAGACCATTACTTGGTGCAACATTGAGGCCCTGTACTTGATGGAAGGTGTGTACTCAAAAACAGTGAATGCTGTCAGTACCTCAAAAGCTGCTTCCCCAATATGTTATTTGGAGTGTGTGCACACATATGCTTCCAGGGTTTGTTAAGATATGTATTCCCCATATTTGTTGTCCTATCATAGGATTCCGTATTACACATTCACTGCTCATGTTAGGATCACATTACAGGTTGTAAAAGGTGTGGAATGTGGTATTGTGATTTGCCATTGTTTAGATCAGGAACAGTTGCCATTGTAATAGTGGTGTATACACTGTTGTAGCCACTGTATAAGGGTAATGTTTCAGACATGTGCCTACTGTAGGCCATTTGTCCCACCATTATGTTTATCTCTGTCCACACATCTTGCACTGACATGTTATGTATACTTTAGGAGTCTTACATACCCTTCAGATATGCCACCATGGTGACCACTGTGATACAGTCCAGTTAACAGCAACAATAAGTCAACATGTACAGCATGCATTATGGGTAAGTGTGTTAAATGCGTGAATGGCAAATACCATGACCATAACATGGCCGGTGTATTGGCAAACCTGAACTAAACAGCTCTATACTCATCAGCTACAGGCTGCTACCCAGTTGTATACCAGAGGGACTTACATAGTTGTATAAGAGATGGATATATAGAGACAGATCGTAGATATGCCTATTACAAACCTATGAGGTTTGTGCAAGATACATTTCACATTACCATGACTGTTCTGAAGGTGGTGGGATCTAAAACTCATGTGTCTGTCATGACTTCATTACTTCCACCTTCAGCTATTTGCCAGACTAATATAGATGTTTGGAGGAACAGAACAAACACTACAATGGCTTAAATCTTGACATTCTGTGCAGATCTGCACAGTTGACAGGTATGGTCCACTGCTCATAGGGGCAGATTATATGTCCATAGCAGTTGATCAGCAGGACATCATTACAGCAAGTCTTGATGGCACATATAAATCTTTCAAAATCATCTATACCATTATTGCAGACCAAGTACTACATTCAATTACATGCTGACATGTTTCACATACCTCTTTTATTATTACTTATTTTATTTATTTTTATTTTATTTATTTTATTTTACATTTGTTGACTGGGATAGTCTGAATTTATGTCCATTTTCAGTAGAGTCCAGGGGAGATAAGCTCCAAGAAAGTACTAGACTACTAACATACAGGTACTAGTTGTTATACAGTTAAATACTACAAATTTTCTCTCTTCTGTGTTCCAGTTGATGTCTTCCTTGCTTGTTTTTTTTTTTTTTTTTTTAGTATTATTTTTGTTTTTTAGTATTATTTTTGTATTTCCTTTTTCTTTATTTCTCTCTCTATCTCTCTCTCCACTACAGGGATTGAGCTGGTTTCAATAGGTTGCAGCATGGCTTTTGTAGGTGATGTTCATGATCAGGTGATGGCCTTTGCACCAGTTGGTGTTCCCCCCTTGCTAACTGCATGCAGGCAGCTGTGTAGTTCTTCCAGTAGCCAATGTCATTGCAACCCACAGCTATAAATGACAACATCATGTGGGTGTTGTCCCTTTACCTTTCCTGTATGGAAGACATCCTTCCTGTGTGTGGGCAGCAGTGTTACATACAGCAGATAGCAATACATCTTACAACAGGACTTGCAGACACAGGCTAAGTACATGTTTGTATAAGGTTCCAGACCTAGGGACACTGTGTGAGTATTGCTGTTATATGCATTGAATACTGCTAGTTTTACAGGGTTTGAGTGTACATGTTAGTTTTGCATGGAATCCAGTCTGTCTGTATAACTCTCACCTGTGGGCCTATCCACATGATAGCCAGAGGATTGGCTGTTATGTTTTCTCTGTTTCCCACACAGGCCTTGTCCCTGACATATCAGTAGCATTCTCTCTGTTGATTGCTATCAGTACATGGCAGCATCCATTTGTGTTTCTGACTTTATATTCCTGAGTAAGGGTATGTTGCAACCAATATTGTAACATCAGCAACTTTCACAGTGTATAACAGCAATATTTCAAATATGGCCCTGTGTTTCAGCCTCTGTCCTCCACCTATATACTAGGCTTTGTCCAGATGTCATGCAGTAAGAGGTTGATAGGTAATGGTCTATCACAGGGGTCTGTAACCGTCAGTATCAAAAGAGTCATTTTGGCTCGTCTCCCACCAGACAAAATTCATTGGGAGCAACAAAGTCTATTTGACCTCTAAAATGAAGATAACTCAGTGTATTAAGTTTTATATGTAGTTGTTATACTAAATATAAAATAACTAAGTTTATAAGAGCAATATTTAAAATCCGTTCCAATCTTTGTTCCTTTGTTGGAATCGATCGATCACTCTCAATGTGTTTGTGTGTTTGTGTGTGTCTGTGTGTGTGTGAGTCTGTGTGTGTCATATCTCTTGACCTCTTAGAACAAGAAATATGAAAAGACAAGTGATGTTGCTATGGGAGCTGCATGTGGCAGCAGTTTTGCCAACACTGTCATGGCTTACTGGGAAAGGTCCTATTTGTTTAATTCCCCTACCTTTAAGAACAATGTGGTCTGGTACACTAGGTACCAGGATGGCATGTTCTTTCTATGGAAGGGTGAAGTAAACTTGATAGATGAATTCATCAGAGAGATTAAAATGTATACTACCTTTTTGGATTTTACCTTCTAAATAGGCACAGACTACATTGATTTTTTGGATATTCATCTAGCAAAGGACCTTGTTAACCAGAGATTTAGAGCCACTATATACCGTAAGCCAACCTATTCCAACGCCTTTCTGCATTTTTCTACTTGTCACCATTTACACCAGAAAAAAGCAGTGGGGAAGGGACAAGCAGTAAGGGCTGCCAGAATGGTTAGTGACTTCAATGATTTTATTACTGAATGTGACTTGTTAAGATCCATGTTTAATAGGAGAGGGCATTCAATGGGCTTTGTGGCCACTGTGTTTGAAGAAGTCAGTAGAAGGTCATCAGGCCACTTTACTCCCCTGTTACACAAAGGTTATAACATGCCAGAGTCACACACTAACATTTTAGCATCTACTGCTTCAACAAACATACAGGAGGGAGACAAATCAACTAGACTGTTAACAACTTATTCACTTGACTCTAGAGTTGTTAGAGAAATTGTCAACAAGAACTGGGCATTTATTTTGGAAGATCCCCACCTTAGAAGTTCTTTAGGTTTAACACCCCAACTAACTTTTAGGAGGGGCATAAACCTGAAAGGTTTGGTTGAAAGGCCGAAAAGGACTTCTAAATTTAATTCAGGCATGACAAAATGTGGGAGATGTCATCAATGCAAGTTCATTAAATTAATTGACAGAGTAAAAATCAGAAATAAAGTATATTACATTCATGATAGATACAGCTGTGATTCTCTAGGGGTTGTTTATGGAGCTTACTGTGATGGTTGCGAAGAATTTTATATCGAGAAAACAGAGAGGAAATTAAAACAGAGGATTTATGAGCACCAATACAGCATTATGAACAAAATGAGTACTAGTGCTTTAGCCAGACACACCCTTATTTTCCCAAGTCACAATTTCTTATTTGTGGTTTTACAACAAGTAGAACATAACAAAACAGGGGGGCCCTGGGAACTCAAATTAGAAGAGGCTGAAGTGGAATGGCAAATTGCAACTGCTGCTTACTCTTTTCCAGGGTTAAATGAAGCCGTATCTATCAAGAGCTTGTTGAAGCTTAAAGCCCTGGCAAGATAGGGGTGGCAGCTTGTTTGTTTCACACAAAAATGTTTAAAACATCTAACTGACTTTTCTTCTTTTTATATTTGTTTATGAGTAAGACTTTCTATGGTTTTATATGTTTTTCATGTATAACACCACAAGGCAGGGCATACGAGTCTTGTATGATGTATTTACATGTTGTTTTTTTACTTTAACATAATGTAACTCAATTTAATAACATATAATATATTTCTATGCTACACATTTACACAGTACACACTTTATTTATTAAACATAATATATTTCTATGCTACACATTTACACAGTACACACTTTATTTATTATCATTATTTTTTATTTTTTATATAACAATGGCCTATTTTTAAGCATCATTTACCATCCCAATTGTATTTGTATTTATTTTTTGTCTTGGGTTGGAAATGGTAAACTTTTTTATTAACTTTTTTAGATGCTTAAGACTATCATTTGGGCAACATGGTTTAATTAGTCAATGTTGCTTTAAATGTTTAATGCTGCATGACATCATGTACTTGGGCTGGCCCAGCCCACTGACTCAGCAGGTTTGTGTTAGGTTTTTAAACTGGGAAGTGAATAGTTTTTACTTGTCTGAAGAAGCTGAAGTATTTTGTTCAGTGAAAGCGCTTACGTACAATGAACAGTTGGATATTCCATTGCCTGCTCATTTTCTTTTCTTGTTTCGGTTTTGCTAGTTTGGATTTGCATTTTTTAGAACAAGAAATATGGACTAAGCCATAAATAATGGGGCACAAAGGCCCAAAAATAGGGGCACTTTTTAAATATTGCTCTTATAAACTTAGAACGATAATAGAAAAACAGATTTTGCATTAGCATGAATTTTCTGAAGGGTATGAAGTCTGAAACTCAAATGTCTCTTTTTTCAGGCGAAAAATATGAGGCAAAAGTTAGGACATTCTGTGAAAATCTGCACAGTTGAAAAGTAACGGTGTGGAAAATGCATGTTAACAGAAACCATGTTATTTTAGCAAGTTTATAGGTTCATAGGTTTATAGGTAGGTACTAGGCTATCTGCCCAAGGGCATTTATAAGCCTAGCCAGAGTGTGTTGGCTTCCACTACCCCATTGATTAATTAACTGATCCTGTGTCAAGCAGAGCCAATGAAGTGATCCCAGGGGTGTATTTTCTGTTACCCATACACTTGTCAAGGTTTCTCTTGAAGAGTGTTAGTAAGGAGCTCTGCCTAATGTAGTTTGGAATTTTGTTCCAAAGCATGGGTAGTCTCTGTGACAGGAATCTATCCCTCCAGCATGTTCTATTTATTGTTGTGGCAAGGTTTAGCTCACTAGAGCGTGTGGCTTGCAGTGACTTGGATTTCTTTAGGTGGAGCATGTCCATCAATTCTGAGTTGGACATGGCTTTAAGTCAGACAGAGATCACATCTGAGTAAGCGATATGCCACTGAGTACAGCCA
Organism: Protopterus annectens; assembly: GCF_019279795.1. NCBI lineage: Eukaryota > Metazoa > Chordata > Ceratodontiformes > Protopteridae > Protopterus > Protopterus annectens. The sequence goes on along the minus strand of NC_056735.1, from coordinate 1,069,416,211 downwards.
GAGTTTTTCAGTCAGGCTGCATAGGACATATGTTTGAGGCCAGTAATCCTCTTGGTGAGGTACTTTTGTGGTCTTTCCAGCTGTTGGAAGTGTTTTGTGAGGTACATCCCAAATGGGGCATTGTACTCTATGATGGGTCTAATGACTGACGAGTAGAGGGGCACTATAACCTCTTTATTTCTAGAAGTGAACCCTTTAGTAATTAGATGGGCCACATAGAAGGATTTCCTAACTACTCTGGCAATATGATTGTCAAAGGAGAGATTACTATCTACCTGGGTCCCCAGATCTCTTATTACCTCTTCTGTATTAAGGGGGCTGTCACCTATGTGGTAATTCATGGGTGTTTTGATTTACCCAAACGGGATGACTATGCATTTTTTGGCATTTAGCTTGAGTCCATGACTTTGACACCAGGTGTCCATCTCAGTAAGGCCCTTTTGGAGGATGTCCGTGTCAGCCGGAGAGTCAGTTATGGCTCCTAGTTTGCAGTCATCAGCGAACATGGTTAGCCATAGTCCTCCTGTGTTTGCTTGTACTACTGAGAAGTATATGCTGAACAGTAGGGGCCCAGGAACGAGCCTTGTGGGATACCACTTGTGACTGGTTTAGAGTCGAACTGGAGCCCACTATTCTTACTGTGTGAGTTCTGTCTGTAAGCCAGTTGGCAACCCATCTCGTGACATAGGGGTTTATGTTCAGGCTGGTGAGTTCTTCTGTAATACCCGAGTGGGGAATGGTGTCGAAAGCCTTGTCGAGGTCAAGGTAGACTGTGTGAACCACCTTTCCCTCATCTATGGCCTTGGTGACTGTCTCAAAGAAGTCAACCAGGTTTAGTAGGCATGATCTGCCCTTAACAAAGCTGAACTGAGTCGGGTCAATTGTTTGGAGGTTCCCAATGTCTTTGTTAATGAGTTCCATAGCCTTGCAGACGAGGCCAGTCAGGCTTATGTGGCGATAGTTGCCAGGTGTGGCCCTCCTTTGTGGAGAAGAGAAAAATATAACGTATGCGCCCATTCTATGGGCATGTAGCCTGTGAAGAGGCTGAGGTTGAACAGCATGTTTATGTGGGGGGTTAGTTCATTCTGTAGTTCGTGCAAGACGCAGCCTGGGACATCATCTGGTCCCAATGACACTGTGTTTTTGACTTTTGAAAGGGCTGTTTTCACCTGTGTGTCTGTGATTTTTGGGACACCACACTTTTCCAGTATTGTTGTGGGCCCTTTTGGGGATGAGAGGGGGGTGAAGTTTGCACTAAATCTATCTGCCAGGATGTTGGCAATATCAGTAGGTTTAGTATATTTTGTGCTATTTTGCACTAGTTCAGTGCATATCTGTGAGTTGCCACTTAGATTCTTAACATAGCTAAAGAAGGCTTTCTGGTTATCTTTTGAATCCTTGGCTATTTTTCTTTCAAAGTTAGCCTTGGATGATTTCATGAGGGACCTTAGTTTCTTACTGATACTGATCAGGGATGTCTTTCCTTCTTGGGATTTGCTTTTTTTCTGAACTAGTTTCCTCCTTCTACTGTATAGCCTGTTTATGAGAGGGGTCCACCAAACTGGTTTCTTTCTCTTAGAGGAGTGAGTCTTGGTCCTGCTAGGGATGGCATGATCCATGCATCCTTGTAGGTGCTCATAGAGTGCATTTGTAAAGGTTTCTGCATCTTGGGCAGCATTATCCTTTAGCGTGGGGGCTGTGAAACTTACCACCTCTGTCTTAAGTAAGGTGAAGTTTGCTTTAGAAAAGTTTTTTACTGTGGTTTCCTTAGTTGAGGGTGGTGGTGGGGTGTGGACATCCAGAGTGATTAGTTTATGGTCTGATCTAACCAGTGACGGGTTGACCTCCAGTGTGGAACACCTGTCACCCATGTTGGTGATGACCAGGTCCAATATGTTTTCACCTCTGGTAGGGGAGTTTACCAGCTGATCAAGGGCATTTGAGTTGATGAATTCCAGGAAGCACTGGGCCTGGGAGTTTGTACTCGAGTAGTTTTCCCAGTGAATGGTAGGGTAACTGAAATCACTCAATATCAGTGTGCTCGGTAGGACCTTCATGTTTTCCAGTGTCTCCAGAAAGGAGGAATGGTGGTCCTGGGTCATGGATGGTGATCTGTAGCAGGCCACAATTTGCACTGCAAATTTTCCCATTGTTAGTTGCACATGGATGATCTCAGAGGTATCATGTTGCGCCACTAACATGGAGGTGTAAGTATCCTTGATGAATATGGATACACCCCCTCCTTTTGTGTTTCGGTCTGTGTTCTGTGGTCGAAATGTGTGGTATGAGTTGTAGCCTGGTAGTGCTGATGTGTTCTCTGGAGCCTTGAACCAGGTTTCAGTTACTGCACAGATGTCGACGTTCTCTATAATGAGGAGTGCTTCGAGCATGTGCATTTTGAGATTTAAACTCCTGGCATTGAGTAGCGTAACCATCAGTTTTTTGTTAATTGTGCTGTTTACGGAGGTGGGTTTGACTTTTGAACTTTGCCTAAAAAAGGCACTATGGGGGCAGCAAGAACCTTGGCCAGTATTCAAAAGCCTAGGGGTGACAGGAGCAAGCCATCTCTTGTGAAGCAATGTGGCTTGTTGAGCATGTCGTCCCAGGCTGACAGACACTGGATCCCCTTCTAATGACACCAGAAGCTTAGTCAGTTGTTGAAATTGATCATTTTTTCTTTATACTGAGGTATCATTCTTTGTGAGGGCAGGATGCTACTCAGGGTCTGGGTCATACCAGCCTGGGCTACATGATCAGAGAACTCTTCCATGTCTCTTTTCATGTAGTCCAGGAAGGTACATCTCAGGTCATTCACACCAGCATGAACAATGATAGAGTCATATTTGTACTTGTTCTGGAGTGACATGAGTGCTTGTGTTATGTGGCAGATTCTGGCTCCCAACAGGCAGCTAACAGTAACCTTTTGCTTGTCCAGCCTAGTGAGTGGGATGTCAGTGTGCCTGACTATAGAGTCACCTATTACTAGTGTGTTCGTATGTTATTTCACCTTAAGGGCTGTAATTGTGCGGCACACTGATTTTGTGTTTTATGTGTTGTCTGGTTTGTGATGGGAGGTGCAGGATGTTTGGGTGTCTGCTTTGGAGGTCTCTGATGCTTTTGCAGGTATTTATTTAGAGCCTCCGAGTATGATTTTGTGTATTTATGTGTATTTTTTGCCAGTGCCATTTTACTAGGTCTGTGTGCAGCTGGAGGTGTGGTGCAGGTGTTAACCTTCTCCTCTTGACTGTCTGTTCCAGTCTTGGGTGGAGACAGCTTAGCTTCCAGTTTGGCTGTATAATTGCATCTTTTGCATATGTTAGTGTTTTGTGGTAGGAGGAGTGGGTTGTCTGTGTACATGAGGCAGTTGTAACATTGCCTCAGGATATCCAGATTAACCAACTGGACTGGAAAGTACACCTGAAATTGCCCTTTGGTCATGCCTGAATAGTAGGGTGAGCTGCTTAGTCGCTTGGTTGGTGAGGGGGCAATCAGTGTCAGGGTATATTAGTGCTTGCTATTAGGTCTGAGCAAGTGCTGGGCTGTAGGATGCTTTTTGAGTGCTTAGGTTGAGAGTTAGACTAGTTTCAAGGGAAAAACAGAAGAGGAGACTTAGTGGAGCCGGGAATAATTTAACCATAGCTAACCGGCACTGCCCCGTGTGCAAAACTGTGCAAACGCGGTTTTTATAGTAGGGAAATGAAAGAGAGAGAAATAGCCCAAAATGGTCAATAAACTACTAACTTATGGGCTGGCACCACTCCTCCAGGGACAGATAGGATGCTCAAAGCTCCCCCTCTCTCACAGGTGAATAGAGAAACTTCCTTCTGTCCAAGTAATGTATGGGCAACTCAGAAACTAGTATCACAGCACTGAATTCAGCACTAGCCTGAAAACTGGACTATATTAGCTTAGAAAGGCAGGAAACACGGAATTTTTTTTGTTTGTTTTTAAAAGATAAGGCAAAAACAGTAAAAAATACACTTAAAACAGCTTTAAACGACTACAAATGATCAGAAAAGGCTATCACACTTTAGTGTGTAGCCTACAACAGTTAAACAAATTATTTAAACAAAAATCAACTTTTTAAAAGTGCAGGCAGTCAAATAAGTACAATATGTGAGAAAAACAAGCTTTTAAATTGGAATAAACGCTGGAAAATCTGTGTTTAGGCAGAAAACAGTTAAGTACAGCAAGAAAGTACAGAAAACTGATACTTAATCACTCCAAAGTCTCTCTTCTAAGCTAGAAGGCTTGTATCAGTTTAATGCTTTATAGTGCTACCCAGTAGGTTAGTTACAGGAAAGATGGGAAACAAGCGCAGATGTGGTCTTTTAAACCAGAAAGTTGAAAGAGATGGACAAACTGTCCAAATGGTCAATAAACTACAATTTCTGGGCCAAGAGCATCTCCTCTCATGGTAGACAGGCTACCTTGTGCTTACCAATCCCACTGATAAGCTAGAAGGCTTTCCTTCAACACAGAAAGGCTTGGGGGGCTCAGAAGCTTACAAAGAGTCCTGGATACAGCAAATCTGTACCTGGACTAGACTAGTTACAGGAAAGGTGGGGAACAAGTACAAATGCAGGCTTTTAAGCAAGCAAGTTGAAAGAGATGGAAAACTGCCCAAACAGCCAAATAAACTACAATTTCTGGGCCAAAACTCACTCTTCCCATGGAGGATAGGCTACCTAGTGCTTACCACTCCCACTGATAAGCTGGAAGGCTTCCCTCCAACACAAAAAGGCTTGGGGGGCTCAGAAGCTTACTAACAAACCTGGATACAGCAACTCTGTAATCAGACTAGGCTAGTTATAGGAAAGGCGGGAAACAAGCGCAAGTGCGGCTTTCAAACCAGAAAGTTGAAAGAGATGGAAAATACTGCTCATATAGCCAATAGCTACAATTTCTGGTCCAGGGACCACTCTTCTTGTGGTAGATAGGCTATCTGATGCTTACCACTTCCACTGATAAGCTAGAAGGCTTCCCTCCAACACGGAAAGGCTTGGGGGGCTCAGAAGCTTACAAAGAGTCCTGGATACAGCAAATCTGTACAGGGACTAGACTAGCAACAGGAAAGGCAGGAAACAAGCGCAAACACATGCTTTTAAATCAGAAGGTTGAAAGAGATGGAAAAGCTTCCCAAACGGCCAATAAACTATAATTTCTGGGCCAGAAACCACTCCCTCTGCGGTAGATAGGTTACCTAGTGCTTACCACTCCCAATGATAAGTTAGAAGGCTTCTCTCCAACACAGAAGGGCTTGGGGGGGGCTCAGAAGCTTACCAACAGTCCTGGATACAGCAAATCTGTACTTGGACTACACTAGTTATAGGAAAGTCGGGGACCAAATACAAAACGGGCTTTTAACCAGAAAGCAGAAAGAAATGGAAAAACTGCCCAAATGGCCAATGAACTACAATTTCAGGGCCAAAACCCACTCTTCCCATGGTAGATAGGCTACCTAGTACTTACCACTCCCACTGATAAGCTAGAAGGCTTCCATCCACCACAGAAAGGCTTGGGGGGCTCAGAAGCTTACCAACACTCCTGGATACAGCAAGTCTGTATCTGGACTTCACTAGTTACAGGAAAGGCAGGAAACAAACTTAGAATTTTTTTTTTATAACAGCAATATTTAAAGTACATCCCTCTTTTTGTTCCTTTGTTCTCCTTTATTTGTGGTTCTATCCAGATTTCTTGTGGTAAGACTTTGAGAGGTATGAGAGGTATGGAAACCTTTCAAGAGATGCTGTTGCTACCAGGGGATCACTCGATCACTCTCAGTGTGTGTGGAATGCATGGCAACAGAAAACATGTTATACTAGCAAGTTTATAAGTTTATAAGAGCAGGGGTGACTTGTGCTATAGGACTGCAGCTCCTCCACCTGTAAAATGGGTCCCCCCACCTGTATAAATTTGCCATAGAACATATTAAATAAATAAAAATTCTCGCCATAGAGCATATTAAAAAAATGAAAATTCTCAGAGTCCGCGCATGCGTGCTTAGTTCCTGACTGCTTTGGTTGGTAGACCAGAACTCTAAGCATGCATGCACAGGCATTCCGAGCTCCAGACTGCTCCGTTAGACAATCTGGATAGGGAAGGCAGGAAACTCCGACCTTCCAGCCCAGAGGTCTGTGTGGTGACGACCGCACAAACAGGAAGGTCACTGGACTGCATCGCCCACAGGCTGGACCAACAGCAGGAGGCTCCAGCCTCCTCACATCTCTCAGGAGACCCAACGGTATGCGCGGGCCAGCAGGATATCACAGGAGACCCAACAGCATGTACGGGACCATTATGGAGGACCGATCGGGCTGCAGGATCGTTACAGAAGAGCTGATCGCAACAGGTAGGGTGTTTATGAAGGACTGTGTGCGATCGCTGCAGAAACAGTGTGTGTGTGTGTGTGTGTGTGTGTGTGTGTGTGTGTGTGTGTGTGTGTGTGTGTGTGTGTGTGTGTGTGTGTGTGTGTGTGTTTATGAAGGACTGTGTGTGATCACTGCAGAAACAGGGTGTGTGCGCATGTGTGTGTACATTTTATAATATGATTTTGTGAGAGGCAATAATTTAATGTTTTGTGATCTAATATTTTAGCTGAAATGAAGTAATTACTAGGGATTATTTTACTGTGTTCTTATTTGATCTGTGGAGGAGATGGAAAATATATGTTCCAGGCATTTACCATAACTTATTGAATTCTCAATGTTATGCATTTTTTTCATTTTAGAAAACATTGTTTTAATGGTTTATATGACTTTCTGTTGTGTCTACACTTTGTTTGCCTCAGTTGTTTTTTTCTCTTTCAATTTCCTATACTATTTAAATGGTTTATTTGGAAGTATTTTATGAACGTTAAAATATCTTGGGAGTTAAAACAGATTAAATCTGATTTAAAAAGTTGTATTTCCTGACTTCCTGTCAGTGTACAAGTTGAGAGAGAAGGGACTAAAGATTGAGATTCCTAGCTTCTCATAGTGGGTTCCCATTTTGTGTTCAAGACTAATTGTGTGAGTCCCAAAAGAAGAAGAAATTAAGTGTGATAGGAGGATTATAGCTATCTTAGAGATAGAATATGTGTGTGTGCGTGTTTGTGTGTGGTACAGTATCTTGGGGGAGGGAGGCTTGTATGCTGTAAAATGCTTTTAACGAGGTTGTGCTTTTGTGCTTTGCTTTTACATCTGGAGAATTCTGCTTAATTTTCAAAGCTTGTGGGTTTGTTTTGTAGAATCTAAAACATCTGATAGTATTGTGCATTAAATGTATGTCCAGTCTACTGTAAAAGTAGCCTGAGGTTATTGGCCTGTAACTGAAATGCTTTCTTCTTTGCAGAATTAATTAATAAAATATACATTTTATGCTGGTTAGCTTTATGTATTTGTGGTATGTGTGTGTGTGTGTGTGTGTGTGTGTGTGTGTGTGTGTGTGTGTGTGTGTGTGTGTGTGTACATATACAATGGGCTTGAGAGCTTACCACAGTGTTTAAGCTTTATTTGTCAATAAGGAAGATGCCCTGTGATTTATGAGCGTGTTAAGTTTCAGAAAGATAACAGCTATAATGATGTGTACTTTTAACAGATATTCTCAGAAATCAATTATTTTACCTCAGAAATTCTTTTAGTGAGAGTGTGTGTGTGTGTGTGTGTGTGTGTGTGTGTGTGTGTGTGTGTGTGTGTGTGTGTGTCGTGCATGTATGTCTTTTTTGTGCTTCTAATATACTAGTAACAAAGCTCTCTTAGCAGTCTCAATGGCTGGAGTTGAGCCCCCATTTCACTGTTTACTGCAATAAATATCTTTGGTCATCAGATGTCCTCCAGATGATTACATGCAACCCAAAGCTGAACCCATTATTTTATTTTATTTTATTTATTCTTGCTGCTCTTTGACTGAATATCTCAGCATGACCACAGCATTTTGTTTTACTTTACTCAAGTGAGCTTTTCTGGAATCTCTGGCAGTGGATGAATACTGGCAAAATGTATTTTCTTTGAATATGGGTTTCAATGCTGTTTCAATGAATGTGAGTTTCAAGGGAGGAAAAGTTTTAATGCTAAGTCTATTTTCATTGTGAGACTGCATTGCTTTGTTTAGCAGATATCTATTAGGGTTTATGCTGTAAAATATAAAATAAAACTTTCAAATGAAATCCATATAATTGCAGAAGTAAATCAGTATGCACATTACAGCGTTTATGGCAAATGGGGCGAAATAACCAAGGAATGGGACATTGGAATTGCTGCAGGGGGGGACGCTCCATTCGACCATGATTTTGTGAGGGGGGGCAGCAAACTCAGACAGCCCCAGCTGAACTATACCTCTCAACTGTCCAGAATTTTGCAGAATGAATAGATTTTTGCTTCTTATTTTTGGTTTGTTCCTCATAAAATTTGTGGTTTTCTGCCAAAGCATTTAGGAACTAAATCACTAAATAATGACAAACATTGAGTTCAGATGGCATAACCTTCAGAAAAATACATGCTAAAACAAGACCTGTTATTCTATCAACTGTCTTTTTAGTACTGTTTGTATGTTCCCCCAATATATTTGGCCTTATCCCAATTTCCTGCATTAAGATGTTGAGAGGTACGTGCAAATAAATCGCTTTATAGAATTAGGAATATCCAAACCTCTCAACTGTCTCCAATTTTGGCTCAAAATGTTGCTCTCCCCCTAATAATCCCTCTGCAAAATGGCAATTTTGGAAGAAAACGTGGAGGGTTTACAGTTATAAATAACTGTAATGATCAGAGTTATAGATTACTTTTATTTCAGAAATGCATGTAGATGCTCTTATTTTGTCAGTTGCTCAAGTTAACAGTACTAATTTTAAAAAGGTGTCCCTTCTTTGACAGGTTCCCAGCTGTATTGTGTGGCAATTTTATATTTTTACATAACATATTTGGTCTGTTTTTCATAAAACTGTGTTTTTCTGGCAAATTAGTAGCAAATCTTTAAAGATTGAAGCTAGAAAATAATGGCAGACATTTGAGTTTCAGATTACATACCCTTCAAAAATTCGTACTAATGCAAGACAAGAGCAATATTAAAAATTGTCTTTATTTTTGGGACTGTGTCCCACTTCTATGTATGGCTTTGTCCAGATTTCTTGCTCTGAGGTTGAGAGGTATGAGTGTCAGAGCCATCAATGTCAGCCAGAGACATTTCAAACTGTGACCTACTTGTTGCAATCCACTCCCCATTGTAGTGGCTCTGGATGTATCAAAGCAAGGCAAGGAGCAGTTATGCAGTGTAAGTGTGCAGAGTATTCTCCCATCCAAGGTAGACCACAAGTATGACCATGGCATTTCATCTGTCCTTGAATTTGCAGAACGTTCTGGTTTTCTGTCATATTTTTATACTGTTGATTTATGCTTCTTATTATTTAGAAAATGCATGCTGTTGCAGTGCCCTGTTGCTCTGTATTAAAGTGGCAATTCTTTAATGACCATCAGGTAAGCTTGTCGGAGATTGTAAAATGCAAGTAAGCTTTAATAAGCATACTGTTAAAGAATTACCAACATTGAAAACCTTTTCATTGTTGCCATGCAGAGAATATTTACATAACTAGATAACGTATAAGCCTTAGGTATTGAAATGCATATGACAGTATTTGTAATAAAGGACAGGATTACAGTATTTTCAGAAGCTCATTACATTTGTTGGAGACTTGCAGTTATCTTTGCAGGCTTTACCCGTAAACTAAACAGAATGCCAATCTATCATGTGTGGTCCATAACTTGTGCAGTAATCCTTTAAGCAATTTATCTTAAGCTTGTTTCGTGTTCGCTGTTCATTTTTTACTTCGATCATGTGTTCTCCATGAAACAAGTAGATAGTTGTTGTCAGGCAGCAGGTCTTTTTTGGAACATTTTTACAAGTGGGGGTATCACAGAGATTGCTACTTGCAGCATGTTACTTGGTAATTTTATAAAGCTGAATATAAATTATAATTAGAACTGCAGTGCAAGGAGAAGTGGTTTGAGCTGAGTGCTGCTTGTTTTTTTTAATACTTGATTTTGTAATATATTTAAAAAGCAATGTATTTTTTCATGCCTCACAACCTTTGTGTTTCCATCTAGATATTAAGTAAGTTGTCATGTAGCTAATGCATTGAAACATTTTTTTCTTCTACACTTCATTTTGTCTTGATTGGACTCTTAACTCAAAACTGCAAAAAACAGACTGGAACAGGAAACAAACAGCTGGAGAGAGACCACAGAAGGCACACATGGATAAATAAAGAATTTAATGTTAAGCGCTTTTCGTTTGTAATCTAAGACAAACTTCATCAGACAAATTAAAACACATACACTCAGTCTTATATAAGAAAGAAATTAAGTAATTAACATATCAATTAAACATAGTGTGTGAAATGCAATCAATTAAGCAATTAAAAAACTTCTTTTTAAAAGCTTTTAAAGAAGCCTTTTCAAAAAAGCCTTATCAAATAATGGGCAGGCACCTAAACAACACAATATTCAAAGCTTATACAAGTATGTGAAATAAAAAATAAATTAAATAACACACAATATAACCAAAATATACTGCCTAAAGATGTAACTTCATACACTTATTGGTAATTCATAATGCTGTTTAAAAATCTACAAAAAATAAAAATGTAGCAAATATTTATAAAAGTTCGTGTACAAAATATATATAATATATATATACATATATACTAAAATCAATACAAATATAGAATAACAAGTCCTATTCATCTTAATAAACTTTTAATTTTCAAAATGCAACTAATAGAACAACCTTCATTCAGACCTGGGAAATTGTAAGTATTCAACCTAATCTGCCATATGAGCTCTAGTTCATCTAGTCTAAGTGAGTCAGGACTACCCCGAGGATTATGAAGAACTTGATCGATTATATTGAATTTAAAACTATGATTAGGGAATTGGACTATATGTTTAGCTAAAGCATTTTCAACTTTCTGTTTTTTGATGGCGTACAAAAGCTCGTACATACGGTCACAAAGCCTTCTTTCAGTTTTCCCTACATAGTAAGCCAAACAAGACTGGCATTGAGCTAGGTAAACAACCATTTTAGAATTGCAATTAACTCTCAACTTCAAGTAATATTGAAAGTTGTTAATACAGAATCTATTAGATTCAGACACGTAAGAACAATAGTTACAAGCCTGGCATTTGTACAGACCAGCTGTTCTAACTGGAGATCTTACATGTTGTTCAAAAAAGGCTTTAAGATTTTTACCTCTTTTATAAGTCACAAAAGGGCGTTCACCTACACAAGAAAAGTCGCTTTTGTCATTCTTAAAGATTTCCCAATTTTTAAGCAAAATCTGGAAACAATCTCTACTATTAAGATTATAAGTTGTAATAAAAGAAACCACAGTACTTCTTTTCAAAGAGTCAACTGGTAAATCTAAAGATAATACCGGGCTGGTAACTAATCTATTAGAGATTATAAATGGGTTGTTCAAAATGGGTACGTAAAAATGGTTCTGACGTTTAGTTGATACTTCATCAATAATTTCATCAACCAAATGCTCAGGGTAACCACGATGGACAAACAGACCTCTAATATACAAACACTCATTGTTAAAGTCGTGGTCTAAAGTAGTAATATGGGCAGCTCGAACAAGTTGACCCTTAATAATAGCCCGTTTTTGATGAAGTGGGTGACAACTAGAAAAATGTAACAGTGAGTTACAATATGTATTTTTTCTAAAAATAGAGGCTGTAAGTTTTTGGGAAGAAAGATCTTTTGTCAGAAGAACATCCAAGTACGAGATAGAATCAACATTAAAAGTGTGTGTAAATGTCAGGAAGTTAGTAGTGGAATTAAAATAGTCCACTACAGACTCACTGAGAGAGCTGTCACCATCCAACAAAATAAAGATGTCATCCAGAAACCGAGTATAGAAAATGAACTGGTCATGAAACACACAATTGTTGAAGACAAACAGGTGCTCCCAATGGGCCATGACGATGTTTGCAACACTTGCCCCACATGGAGAACCCATGGCAACACCAACTTTCTGCAGGTAGAAATTCCCTTCAAAGGTGAAATAATTATTGTCTAAAACTAAATCCAGTAGTTTCTGAACCAAATTGTTTCTATATTGGTACAACCATGAAGTTTTAAAACTTCAGCAACCCAATCTAGAGCTATATCATGTGGAATACATGTGTAGAGGTCCTTCATGTCTATGGTTAAAAAATTATACCTAGGGTTGAATTGCAATTGATTCAGTCTATTAAGAAACATCCATGAATCCTTACATATTTGTTTCAGATTAACCAAATATTTTTGTAAAATGGAGTCGACAACCTTAGCACATGGATAGGTGGGAGATCCTCTACCATCGACCAGCAGACGCATCGGTGGATTTATAGGATCTTTATGGATCTTGGGTATGCCAAAAAAACGAGGAAATTTAGGAAAAGAAATAGACATATAGTTGTAAATATGCTGAGTAATACTACCTTCAATAAACATGTCTTCTATAACATTCTTAATTGTTAAGTAAGCTTTGTTGATTTCAGACAATGAGCTCTCAACATAGGACGATGAATGCAATACATCATATATCCTGTTATTGTAGTCACAATTATCAAAAACAACTACACCACCCCCCTTATCAGGCTTACAAAGTCTGATATCATTTAAATGGATAAAATGAAGACAATCCCTTTCCTTAGAAACCATGTTACCATAAGAACTCTTAAAGTGCCCAGTCTGGGCTCTGTTACGAATATCAAGTTCACAAACAAGCTCGAAAATCTGCAGTAAGGGGTGTAATGGGGGATTATATGTATTAGGAATCCTAAAATTACTAGTGTTAGTTAAAGCTGTATTTCCCATCATTAAATTCAGATTAAATTTCCTAGTAAACAATTTTAAATCAATAATTGTTTTAACAACATCAAGCTTTGATAGTGGAACATATGTGTTCCCCTTAGCAAGTAACTCAATCAAATCTGCAGACATTTCAACTGAAGAAAAATTATATACCTTAAAATCGCCACTCAAATTATACAATATTGTAGGGCTATCAGGGATTAAAACAAAATTCTCTTCAGCTGAACAAGCATAATTAACAGAGGCTAGTTCAGGGTTAGACAGAACATTAACACATTCATGTTCTAAAGATTCAATAGGAACAGGTGAGACTACTGGTGAAACCAAAATATCAGAATTATCTAAGACGTTAGAGAAAAAACAGGCATTGCATGTTAATTGTACTTCTGTTTCTTTTTCTGGTTGTTGTATCCAGTTTGTTGTTTTTGTCTTGCTCCTAAAAAATTGGAATCGTTAGATCTTAAATTGTAGTGACCAGTCCTGTTGCCGTGTTGTGTTAACTCAATATTACCTGACAAGGATTGAACTGACTCATCTAAATTGATGGTGTCAGGTGCCACATTTTCAACAACATGATAAGTCACTTTATTAGATGCAACATTTCCCTTAGCACTACTAGAGTAACCTGGGTTGGTGGGCCCCTGCCATACCTGTGCTAAAGATGGTCTGGGGGTATGCAGTACCGTCATTATATGCTTTCATGTCTCTGTCCAGTTTTTTAACCTTGTTGGCCTTAAGCTTATTTAAATATTGGTCGATGCTGTAAAAAATCCTATTGTGTTCATACTTGTAACGGGAAAATTCAACATCAAGTTTAATCTTTGCGTCAAGTTCACACACTGATTTAGTGAGGTTAACAACAGACAGAGCATAATGTTTAGACATTAATTCCAACAATTCCAGTCCTTGACGGTCAAACATAACCAATAAATCCTTGTGAAAAGAAGAATTAGCTTCTAGCCCAGTAGGAAATTGAGAATGTCTCAAGCCTTTAGGAACAATTTTATGCTTGAGGCATTCCTGGAAATAAGAAATTTCCAGTTGGGTTTTCCTTAACTTAACAGAAAGTTTGTCTAGTTCTTTAAGGTTAAATGCAATACCCAAATGGTCATTAATCATTTCTGTACCATATTCTGGTGCATCATTAATATGTGAACCAAAAGCAAAATTACAAGCCAACCAGTTGTTGATATCAAAAGAAATACTATCTTTTGCCATATTAGAAGGAGCTGCACCTGTTAACGATAGTCCCATAGTAGGATTAAGTGGTAATGCTGCTGCTGTTGAATTCGAAGAAGAAATAGGTGTACCAGTGTTACCACAATCCTCTCCGCTGTTATTATAGCCTGACAGCACTTGGTGTTGACTAAATCTGCTTGGTTCGCGAGCCGGAATACTCTTCTGCCTGCAAGGGATGTTGTAGAACAAGGAACTAGGAGATAATCCTTGACTGGTAACAAGAACTGCGTCTACCGCAATGTTACCGCTGCTAGAGCTGGAAGGCTGTGAACGAGTACCTTTAGGCATGTCTAAATGACGTTCCAAGTTGTCCAAACGCGACATCAAGCCATCTAAGCAAAATTAAGAAGTTGAACTTGCAATTCTCCGTTTCTGAGACATTTAACGGTGCCAGACCACTCGACTCATCTCCACTATTAAGTAATACAGGGTTGTTAGTAAGAAGCATGCCGCTGTTCTCGGACTCAACTCCAGACGCCATAAATCAAACCAATAACTCAAAACTGCAAAAAACAGACTGGAACAGGAAACAAACAGCTGGAGAGAGACCACAGAAGGCACACATGGATAAATAAAGAATTTAATGTTAAGCGCTTTTCGTTTGTAATCTAAGACAAACTTCATCAGACAAATTAAAACACATACACTCAGTCTTATATAAGAAAGAAATTAAGTAATTAACATATCAATTAAACATAGTGTGTGAAATGCAATCAATTAAGCAATTAAAAAACTTCTTTTTAAAAGCTTTTAAAGAAGCCTTTTCAAAAAAGCCTTATCAAAGAATGGGCAGGCACCTAAACAATAACTCTAACACAATATTCAAAGCTTATACAAGTATGTGAAATAAAAAATAAATAACTAAATAACACACAATATAACCAAAATATACTGCCTAAAGATGTAACTTCATACACTTATTGGTAATTCATAATGCTGTTTAAAAATCTACAAAAAATAAAAATGTAGCAAATATTTATAAAAGTTCATGTACAAAATATATATATATATATATATATATATATATATATATATATATATATATATACTAAAATCAATACAAATATAGAATAACAAGTCCTATTCATCTTAATAAACTTTTAATTTTCAAAATACAACTAATAGAACAACCTTCATTCAGACCTGGGAAATTGTAAGCATTCAACCTAATCTGCCATATGAGCTCATTACATTTGTTGGAGACTTGCAGTTATCTTTGCAGGCTTTACCCGTAAACTAAACAGAATGCCAATCTATCATGTGTGGTCCATAACTTGTGCAGTAATCCTTTAAGCAATTTATCTTGAGCTTGTTTCATGTTCGCTGTTCATTTTTTACTTCGATCATGTGTTCTCCATGAAACAAGTAGATAGTTGTTGTCAGGCAGCAGGTCTTTTTTGGATAAGAAACATTTTTACAAGTGGGGGTATCACAGAGATTGCTACTTGCAGCATGTTACTTGGTAATTTTATAAAGCTGAATATAAATTATAATTAGAACTGCAGTGCAAGGAGAAGTGGTTTGCGCTGAGTGCTGCTCGTTTTTTTTATATTTGATTTTGTAATATATTTAAAAAGCAATGTATTTTTTCATGCCTCACAACCTTTGTGTTTCCATCTAGATATTAAGTAAGTTGTCATGTAGCTAATGCATTGAAATATTTTTTTCTTCTACACTTCATTTTGTCTTGATTGGACTCTTGTAATGACGGTTTGGCACCCAGGGCAGCGTATTTAATTTAAGTTCCAGTTTTTGTGGTTTTGAGCATAGCTCCACCCCTTTCTAGTTGGTCACACCCCTCCCCATTGGCCCCACCCATTCAGTTGTCTTCTGCAGCCCCCCTTTAATTTGAAGTCACCAGCCACCACTGTATAAGAGCAATATTTAAAGTCCATTGCTTGATCACTCTGTGTGTGTGTGTGTGTGTGTGTGTGTGTGTGTGTGTGTGTGTGTGTGTGTGTGTGTGTGTGTGTGTGTGTGTGTGTGTGTGTGTGTGTTAGAGTGGCCATTATTTTTCAAAGGTAGTGGGAGCCACAGCAGAGGGGTGGAAGAGCCACATGTGGCTCCAGAGCCACAGGTTGCAGACCTCTGGTCTATCATTATTTAATGCCGACATTGCTGCTATCATTTCAGTGATGTTGTGGACTCCCACACAAATTGTGGGGTAGGGTCCATATATATGAGGGCTACAGTTGGACAAAACATGTGTGACCCTGAACAGTCTAGAGGTCAGTGTATGGAGAACACTGTTATATGCCCTTGTAAGACATTTTATGGGGAAGGGGTATTAAATGTTTTTAACCTAGGCTGTTACAACATGTGAGGGATATCAGTAATAAGAAGCATTAAGGTATATGGCTGTACATTTTCATATGTTTCACCATGGGAACAGTGGTGGTCTAGAGCTTACCATCTTACACACAGTTTTGTTTGTCAGTGTGATAGTGACGTTTTAAGTTAATCATTGTTATGTAACAGATACATTTACATTGAGACAACTAATACTTTTCCCCCTAGGGGTTGAGTACAGAGTGTAATTGGAGGCTGTTGAACTACATCTGTAATTAAGTGTTGATTGATTCTTATCTTCAAGGCAACTGTGGTTTTTACTGTTGTACTACTTGAAGGCTTTAGCCAAGACAGCAAAGTATGTTATGTTTTGCAGATTACTGTATCATACATTTTGCTTGAGAGTTGCATTAATCAGTTATTATCTATTTCAAACACCTAACTGCTATAAGAAATGGCATAAACAACTGAAATAGTACACAACCATTTTTATGTATGCAAACTGTGTGTGGTGTTCTTGCATTGTGTGTGGGTATATGTTTCATGCAATAATTCTCATTTGTAGGAAAGAATCAGACACTGGCCATTTGAAAAGGTAGCAACTGTAAGAATAACATCTGTTTGATATGCTGTGCACCCACTATATATACTCCGTTTACCTTTATATTCTTGAATCACACATGTGCGAGTATTCATATATTCGCATAGAAAAAACGAAACTGGAAACAGCGACAGTTGTTAATGTTCGAAAAGCAGTAAATTAAACAGCCGATTCGCTGTGTTTCGAACATAAATGTTGACAACAAAATTAGATAAAGTGTAATTCAGGGGGGCAAGCCCCCCTGCACCCCCCATGTGGGGATCTGCTCCCCCCCCACACCCCCCTACTTTATTAGTCTAACTCCAAGATCGCACTACAGCGGGAAAAGGAACCATTTCCAACTCCCCACTATAGTGCAATCTGCCCCAGAATGTTGAATGTGCAGTGAGCGACTCTCACTGTGCATTCGCTCATTGCACATTCGAACCTTCTTCCGTTCGACGTTTGCAAACCTTGCAAACTGTCTTTCGAACAAGTGTCGGTCGCCCTTGTGCAATATGCACATGTAAAGGTAAACCATATATTCTTTTTATATATATCTATAAGTATGTATATATTTATATGTGTATTATATATATATATATATATATATATATATATATATATATATGTATATGTAAATATGTGTGTGTATATGTATCATTAGAATATTTAGTGTTTCCACATTGTACATTCCCTATGGTAGACTCACTGTTCTGCATGATATGTTAGAGAAATTAACCCATCTTACAGCTGAGATAGCTTATTAGTAACTTGTGGCTATGTTGTGCAGGGTCCTGGCTTCAAGACTTGCAAGTACTGTTTATTTTGTTGCAAGGCAGATCAGTTCAGCTGTGGTAGAAGGGATAATGGCAATAATTACAAGAGATCCCTTTGGTCAGATGTTTTCCAGTGAGAGGTTCAGAGTGTGGATCTGATGTCCGAATGCAATACGCACATATATATATATATATATATATATATATATATATATATATATATATATATATATATAGAGAGAGAGAGAGAGAGAGAGAGATGTATGTCTACACACACACACACACATATGTATATATATATATATATATATATATATATATATATATATATATATATATATATATATATATATATATATATATATATATATAGATATTATATTTATATATATACATTTATATATATATAAATACATTTTGCCTACTGCTGAATGACTGTGCTGCATGATATGTTTGAGAGAACATCACACTTGTGTGCAGCTCAAATGGCTTAGTGCTAGCTTGCTGTGCCTATGGTGCCCAGGATCCAGGGTTTGAGACTTGCAAGGGGTGATGATTTTGTTGCTGGGCAGAACAAATGGATACAGAGTGATGTAAGTGGGTTTGCGCGAGTTTGTGTGGCTGTAAGCAATGCTAACTTCCGGTTAAATATGCTTATAGACGGCCTAAAAGTGCCTAATCTGTGTAGGCACTGCTTAGCATCGTGCAAACAGGCTTAAACCCATTTACTACTGCTTAAAAGTGCTTACTCCCACTTACCCCCATGCTAATTTCTTTAAAAGAAAAGAAAAAAAGGGGTGATAGGAAAGTGGTGAAATAGGAGGCACAAAGAGGGAAAGACAATAGGAAAAGTAGTAGGGATGTGCAGGACGGATGTAGGGAAGGTCCATAGATGTGCAAAAAATATGCAGAGAATAAAAATAGAACAGTACAATAACAAGAAACTACTAAAATACCAAAAAGTACCAAAATTAACACAGCTGAAGGTAAAACAAAAAATTTTAATGAACACAAAAGAGAGTAAGCACTTTTATGGTGTGCTCGCACAGCTTCATCAGACAGGTCCATAGCTGTCCATTTCTTCTACAGCAACAGCTGTGCATATATACTGAATTTGGAGGTAGATATGGACACTCAACCCCCTGAGAGAGGGCTGAGGACAACAATAATATGTTGTGAAGCCAATTAGATCAGATTACATGTGTCCAGTGGAAACGTGTGCAAAATGGACAGATATGTGTGGGGCGAAATTTTTTTTTTTGGGGAAAAGAGTACCCTTTTTTTTTCTTTTTTTTAAAGGTGAGAGTGGGATGCTGGGGAAGAATAGCAGGTATATTTGGGGAGGTAGGTTGGGTATGAAGACAGACAAGACAGACAAGACAGCATACAGGGGTGGTATATGACACATGTGGGGGTAAACACCTTAGACGGGGAGGGGTGTTTGGAAATCAAAAGCCCATGAGCCTCCAAATGGCAACAGTGAGACTGTGGTTCCCACCCATGAGCAGTCACCACTGCACCTTCACAGCCCCGAAGGTGGCTGTGCTGGGGGCTGAGCAGAAGGGGCAGGCTGACCCTCTAAATGTGCCATGTGGCCCTCAAGCTGGCATAGCTGATCTCCAAATGTCCTTCGGAGCTCGCTATGCACCAATCCCCGGACCTGACTTCAGGTGACAGGATCCTGTCCATGCCTGCTCCCGGGGGGTTTGAGCCCCATCCCCTGAGGTGGTTCCACCCAAAGGTATTGCAGGACCAGTGGATGAGGAGGTCCCAGGGTGGGTCCCAGATGTGTTGGGGCCTGGTGCCATGGCCAGATGAGGTGGGAGAGGTGGGTCCACTGGGACCGGCCTTCCCAAACATGCTATGGTGTTGCAGTTTTAAAACATATGTGGGTTAGTAATAGTCAACACAATCCAGGATTAGTTATAACAGCATACATAGATATTCCCATTAACCCAAAACACCAGATTTGGAACAGTTGCATAGCAAACAGAACACATGCATATATGGAACCACAGTGACCATTACAACGGCATGCAGATTACATTGATAGCAACAGGTCACCAATGATAGTATTTCAACATGGAAAATTAATAGAAACACATTTCAATATTTGTTGAGCAATAGGACATATGTCCCAACAATAGGTTTGGTGTAAACATACCCATTGATTTGTATGTTTAGATTATTGTTGCAGATATGGTGGGGGGGGTGGAGAGATGTAAACTAACAACTTATATATCCTTGCAGTACTCAAAACTATAATGATGATTGCTCTAATCATTACTCTACAGGCATTATTCCAATACCCTATGGCCTTGGTTTGGGCAGTGGTATGTTTGCCCACAGTGTATACTTCAACTGTCTTATAGCTAAATTCTAGATCTCTTACCTGGTAAACCTGTGGAGGGAATGTTTATTAACACTACCTGACTGTTTCTACACATATTCCCAGATTCTGAGTTAATATTATGCACATACCTCTCAATCTCTTAATGCACGCACTCTGGGAAAAGCTTGACAACACGGGGGTACAAATAGGGACATATTTTGAATATTGTGCTTATAAACTTGGAGAGTTTCTAGAGATTTGTTTTAATATACATTTTCTAAAGGTTCTGAGGTCTGAAAATCAATTGTATGTTATTATTTAGTGACTACAGTTCTGAGAACATCCCACTGATTTGCCAGGGGAACAGGGGAACAGGTGGAAAATATGAGCCAATTATCTCAACATTCTGCAAACATCTGTACAGTTGAGATGTATGATTATGCATACAGCTTACTACCACTCCCAGGATTCGAACCATGGCTGTGTCTGCTAAAAATACAACAATTTAAGTTTCATCAGAGTGTGCTACTTGGATACCGCTGTCTATTTCTTTGGTGCTTTCTGTCTAGGTCTCTCTTTGTTGTACAATCTGACCTTGTAATTACAACAGTCATATACAGACATTCCTAGACATATTTTTATATAGCACAGTGTGAGAAACAGTGGTTGACACAACAGTAATATTCTGATAGATGTTAGTGAATGCTACATGTCAGGTCATACAATACCAAAGTAAGCACTACCAGACCAGGATTTAAATCTTTATTCCCAGGCAGTTACAGTTTTCTTATTTGACAGACCTGTGGGGAGGCGGGGTGTTTGTTAACACTACCTTACTGCTTCCACACATATTCCCAGATTCCTAGTTAATATTATGCACATACCTGCCAGTCTCTTAATGCACACACTCTGGACAAAGCTTGACAACAAGAGGGGTACAAATAGGGACATATTTTGAATATTGCTCTCATAAACTTGGAGACTTGCTAGAGTGACAGGCTTTGTTTTAGTATACATTTTCTGAAGGTTTTGTGGTCTGAAAATTAAATGTATGTCATTATTTAAGACTATTATTCTGAGATCATTCCACTGATTTGCCAGGGGGACAGAGGAGCATCTGGAAAATATGAGCCAATTATCTGGACATTCTGAAAAAATCTGTACAGTTGAGAGGTATGATTATACATACAGCTTACTACCACTCCCAGGATTTGAACATTGGCTATGTCTGCTAAAAATACAACCAATTAAGTTTCATCAGAGTGTGCTATTTGGACATTGCTGTCTATCTCTTCAGTTCTTTTTTCTAAGTCTCTCTTGGTTGTACAATCTGATCTTGTACTTACAACAGTCTTATATAGACATTCCTAGACATTTTTATGTAGCACAGTGTGGGTAACAGTGGTTAACACAACATTACTTTTCAGAGAATGCAACAATAAATGCCATACAGTACCAGAGTAAACACAACCAGTCCAGGATTTAGAACTGTATTGCCAGGCAGTTACAGTTTTATTTAAATATGACCTATATGGGACTATTACTGTCACATTGTTTGGTTTATTCAGTACAACCCATACACAGTTTTTGTATTGCCAGGTTACTTTCTACTACTTTATATTATTTGGTATGACTACTATAAGCAGGATTGTTACTCACCAGCCTCGCGATGCATCCTTTGCAACCTACTAGCATGGGCTTCCGGATTCACAGCCTGCTCAGCTGCAGCTGTATGGGAAATAGATAAATATTTAGGCATACCTATACATCATATACAGAGGCTGGACATTAGTAAACAGTTATTGGTATGACTGCTTACACACTGCTGGGACATCACCCCTCTGCCTTGCTTCTTGGACCCACTCATCCAAGAGCTCCCTCTTTCTCCACTTCAAGTCAGTATAGTGGTGCCGGACCTGCTCACCAGTCCGAGGGATAACAGTGGCACTGGTGAGATCACGGGCAAGATGGTCCCAGGCTTCTGCTTTATATTGTGAGCCTTCTTACTGGCCCTGCAGCAGTTTCTTTTCATGGTTTTGTACCAGGAGTCCTACCATGACCTTGGACTCCTGTATGCCCCAGCACTGCACACGGAAGTGCTTGCCCTCACCAACTCCTACCATACTGCCTACAATGGGAAGCTGCAACCAGTTATGAGCTGGATTCCCACCTGTGGGTTTAAATACGGCTGATTTCCCGCTCTTTGCCATGATTCGACAGTTTTGAATATGCTGAGCTAAACTAAGCTACGGGCAAACCTGCTTAGCTAAGTTTGGCAGTGCTTAAAGGGGCAGGTTCAGCACTGCTTACCAATGGGCAAATCCAGTTAGCAAGGCTACTCATTGCTTAGCAGTCATATTTACACAATGCTTACACCTGGTAAGCAGAGCTGTCCAATGCTTAGCATTGCTTCTTTTTTTATTTTAATGACTATCTGCTGTATGGGATTAATTCATCATTCATTACATATTATAAATTTGTTTATTGTCCCTGACATCCCCCAATGTACTTTCATTACATTTATTCATGTGTAACTACTGTATGGGGAACTTGTGTTTATATGGGGGTTTCACAACTTTATTAAACTGACACCTCACATCTATACCTATTACAGTACTCTGGTTAACAAGTATATGTTATTTAGTAGCTAATTATAAAAATAAATGTTTATGTACTGCTTTCACATGTAAAATACAAATTGGTTACATTGGGGATCAAGCCATGAATAGCTTTTTGTAAAGCGTACACTCTAACCACTACACTATTACAATACTGCTTATGCTGGATGTTTCTTGCTATTTAACTTCTTGTGCTGTTTTAGCTGGACTAAGCATAGCTAAGCAATGGGCACACCCATGCAGCTACACTTAAACTTTATTGCATGTTTAAAAAAAAAAATATTTGTTGTGTTATTTTATTTGTACCCTTCTGAATATCCATGCTAATGCTGAGCCTGTTAGTCTATCAACTTTCTGCTTTGTGGGACGATTGTCCCTTTTGGCTTTGTCCACATTCCTTACTCTGATGGGTTGGGAGGATCTGCGCTATGTGCTTATGCTACATGTGTTATTCAAACAACATTTGTCTTGGTAGGGACGATTGTCCCTTATGGCTTTGTCCAGATTTGTTATCCTGATGGACTGGGGGTGTTATGAGCATTCTCGCTCATTTTAAATTGCCAACAGGCAAGCCTGGAGTGCAGGGGGCATGCATATTGTGAGAGCTCTGCTCTCAGACACACCCCCTGTGCTCGTACATGGAACAATGTCCATTTTACAACACAGCAGTGTGCCTTCATACATATGCATGGCACGCTGCTGTGCTGAACAGGAACGGTCCCTGCCATGCAGGAATCACTTAGTCCTGCATGGCTGCTTGCTGAATTCTAGAGTATGTCTTGAATAGAAATCTTGAATCATCATCATCTCAACATACTGAAACTATTTTACTGAACTAACATCCAACAATGTTGCACAGTAAATATAAAAAAAAAAAGGAACATAGGATGTTTTTTTGCGAGGAGCAAGCAGCTCTACAACTCCTACCCCATGTTATGTCAAATATACCAAATCCAGCACCACACAACAGTGGGGGAAATCCAAATACCCTTACCACATGATATACAAGCTGCAAAATAGCACTCCTGCACCACTGAACATTGCTAGCAATGAAAGTGAGGCTAAACATTAGTTACACAGTTCTATTATGAAACACTGATTTAAAATCCTGGGAATTGGAAATGGAAAAAAATAATGCCTGAAACACAAAACTGTGAAATATTAACCTTAAATGATTTTGCTGGGTGGGCAGCTATCCTGCACTCACTGATGAGCAAGGCAAGCCTTCCACACACCCCAAACTTATATATACCAACTTCACTGTGACACCAGCTCAATATTATAGACATCGATGTTCTGCAAAAGTTAGATTTTTCAATCATGTGCAGCCTGGCATGCAGAATGGCACCCTATATACTACCTATACATAAATACACACACACACATATATATATATATATATATATATATATATATATATATATATATTATCTATATATATATATATATATATATATATATATATATATATATATATATATATATACATATATATGGATTCACTACTGAATCCTGAAATAACACAATCTCGAAGACCTAAATACCAAGACTATAAGCCCCAAACCCCACATTACCGAAATATTAAAACCACGAAATTCAAAATCGCGAAAGTACTACATACATACAGCACACACACACACAAACATGCACACAGCCTCCCCCCATAACCAAACAAACCACCCTACACTAAAGATAAGCAGGGGGGCTTTGCCCCCCCTGCACCCCCCATTTGGGGGGCTGTGCCCCCCACACCCCCCTACTTTAATATTCTAACTCTGAGATCACACAAACATACACACAAGGCAAACTCACACCCACACATTACAGCTCCTCACACACACACACACACACACACACACACACAACACACACTTACACACACTAAAGCCCCTCACAAACACACTTACACACATATACTTACCTGAATCACAACACCAGAAGCGCTAACTCAAAATCCCTTAACATCAGGATTTTGAATTTTGCGCTTCTGGTCTTTCGGTAATATGGGGTTTTGGCTACATGGTCTCAAGCTTTTGAAATTCGAGATTTCAAAGGTTCGAGAGTCAGTAGTGTTCCCATATATATATATATATATATATATATATATATATATATATATATATATATATATATATATATATATATTGATACACACACACACACACACACACACACACACACACATGCACGCGCGCACACACACACACACACACACACACACACACACAGACAGACAGACAGACAGACAGACAGATAGATAGATAGATAGAGAAAGAGAGAGATATATATCTAGATAGATTTTTAGTAAAACCAAGTCTGTTCCTAGTCTGTTTATACCTTTAAGTACCCTGGCATCACCTCAAACTGCCTTCTTTATCC
Source organism: Protopterus annectens (assembly GCF_019279795.1). Taxonomy (NCBI): domain Eukaryota; kingdom Metazoa; phylum Chordata; order Ceratodontiformes; family Protopteridae; genus Protopterus; species Protopterus annectens. Next base: position 1,069,391,161 of record NC_056735.1, on the reverse strand, counting down.
CATCCCATTCTGTACCCTTTCTCAGTCTGGAAGACCCCACTACTTCTTTGGGGACACCACTACATTTCCCAGCAAATATATATGCATCTGCTAGCTATCCACATCCTGAATGAAGTTGTTTCTTAGGTAACTCTAAATTACCATTTTTTTCAGCCTTTAATTTATCTAGAGTTTTAGCTACAGAGTCTAAGAGTCAATCCACATCCCACATCACCCTTTCCTTTACTGCCACAAATGTTGCATTATGTTTTCATTCTCTGTTACCTAGGCAAAACACATCAAAGAGTGTTCAGTCTTCTTTCAAACTTCCTTCATTCTATGCCCTTAGACTATTGCTTGCCAATCCCTTCATGTCTTTAACCGCTATTTATCCTGGTATAAAACCAACCAATTATATTTTCAAAGAAACTGGGATCTTTGCTACTTATCAAGTTACAATGTATGCACTGATTCATGATTATTATTATTATTATTATTACTATTATTCATTATTTATTATTACTACATATTCATTAATACCAGCTTTTTAAATATCATATTGATGGAAGCAAACTCCATTTGCAGTCAGGCAAAAGTATATACCATTTGCAGGAATTATATAATTTAATCAAAGAAATATAGCAGTTGTATTACTTTTTCTTATTTGGTATGGTATGTTAATGGTGCAAGTGAGTTTCATAACCCTGCAGAAGATAAGTGTAGCTGGCTTGTATCAGTGTTAGAATAGGGAGCACTTCAAGTGGTTAAAGGACAGATGTCAGTATAGGATGCAAGGAAGTTAATTATGCTTATGGTGCATGGCATGGCTAAACAAAATATCTTTTAGTAGAAGCTAATGTTCAAAGAACTAAACTTGCAATCCACAGTAAAACATACATTCCCCACCAATAAAAAAAACAAGTAATTATCCATATACCCTCATTAACAATATTTCTTATATACTCACTTGCAGTTCTTATATAGTTGAGAAATAGAAGTAAAAGAATACCAGATTACTGAAAAAATAAGAGCAGTGCTATGATATAAATAGCTGCTTACTAGTGAACATATTTGTTTGCCGTGTCATACCCAGTTATTAATAGATTCCCTGCCTGAGGGTTAAGAAATAGAATAAATAATTTAAATGCAGAGAGTATTTTTGGGATTATGATGGCTTCAAAAATGTTTCACTCTGGCTGTCTCATTTTTAGAGGAATGTTATCTCTGTTATCTCTGTTTCTGTACAGTTTTAAGACTGCTTGAGGAATACTGCACACATTTATTCAGAACTAATATTCACATGGACATAATCAGAAATGCAGGCATTTCTAAGGAAGGGAAGAAAAATGCTGTACAATTCTCAATGAAAGTATAACAAAAATATTTCTTATTGATCTAAATTCCTGTGTTAGCAGACATTACTGGACAAATGATACAAGGTGATGGGTATGGAGGTAGAACTGGTAATTTTACACTTGAATTGCCTCATATAGTAACTTCACTTAATTGAATTCCTATATTTGTATAAGTAGAATGTGGCTTTTGAAATAAATTAGATCACTTTATAAATGACACAGAATGCTGTTTTTCTTGACTATATTGATATCTTGAAATAAATTCCTGCAGATGAATGACACAAACTGACTGACAACTTATTTTTATCAGGATATATAGTGTACAATCACTTAAGGGAGTTTCTTCTTTTTAACCACTGCTGAGAATAAATGTTATTTTCTGATTAAGGGAAGTTGCTCATCATGGTAGAAAGGTACCCAATATTTTTTCTGTCTTTTTATGTACACACTTGGTTATTCAAGTGTTGAATCTTCCCTTTTTAAAAATGTTATTTGAAAAAATGCGAAACTACATGTATAGACAATGCAACAAAAATGTTCGAAAGATCATAAGTTTGGTAATAGTGTTTAGGTCAATGACTGTTTAGGTACACTGATTCCTTAAGTTTTGTATCATGTACCAAAGTCTCTACTCAGTCAACAAGATTATTTTTAATATATTTAAGAATTCAGACAATGTAATGCATGGTGGGAGTTTGTTCCATAATTCATGTAATCTTGATGTAATATATAAATGTCTAAGTCTAGTCTGAAGGCTTTGTATATATACATTTGTGTTCTTCCAGATAACAACAAAAGAGGCAACACCACGGCTGATTACAAAATATTCAATACACCAAAAACACCAAATGGAACACAGTGAGAGCTTTCATGCTGCAAAGAACGCTTCTTCAGACTTTGATAAAACAGTACTCATTCACCGGAATTAAATAGCGTCATTAACCCTGCATTTTCCAGTCAGATGTTAAACATAATCATGACATCACTAAATTAGTTAAAACCATATTTAACTCTATTTAAAACTTCCATCATACATATATAAATATCAAAATACATATTTAAAATATATACAATAAATATAGCCAAACTGTATGTATAATATAATAGTAACAATAAAACCTCTCTCTATTATGACTAAAACCAGTGTGACAGCAGATAATCATAATTCATAATCAATAGAGCAACATTATATGCCTAAAGAACATTGTATTGCTAAAAAACTCATATCTAACTTGGTCTGTCTATTGCAACTTAATATTAAGGTGCCTGATGTGCATAAGGACAGGCTGCTAGAAAAGGTTTAAGTGTTATCTTGTCATTCAGACCATGTGCTATGTGTGCTTGTAGTCTCAATATCCACTTATTTTCCTCTTCTTTTGTGTAGTTCTTAACATCTCCTAGTCTACCTGTTTTATTAATCATCTCTAATACCCTAAACTTAAATGTATGTATCATGCCATGATTCATTACATGTCTGGCCAATGCATTACCCTCATCTTAGATTCATAGGTTCATAGGTAGGTTCTAGGCTATCTGCCCAAAGGCATTTATAAGCCTAGCTGGAATGTGCTGGCTTTCGCCGCCCCTTAGATTAGTTCCCTGTGCCTCTGTCCAACAGAGCCATTGAAGTGATCCCTGGGGTAAACTTTCTTTATCCCATCCACTCATCAAGGTTTCTGTTGAAGAGGGTTAGCAAGGAGCTCTGCCCAATGTAGACTGGAATCTTGTTCCAGAGCATGGGGGAATCTTGTTCCAGAGCATGGGAAGTCTCCAGGACAGGAATCTATCCCTCCAGCATGTCCTATTTATTGTTGTGGTGAGGTTTAGATCCCTGGAGCGTGTGGCTTGAGGGGATATGGTTTTCTTTAGGTGGAGCATGTCCATCAATTCTGGGATGGACATGGCCTTATATGTCAGGCAGAGATCACCTCTGAGTAGGCAGTATGCAACTGAGTACAGCTGGAGTTTCTTCAGTCGAGCTGCATAGGGCATCTGCTTGAGGCCAATGATCCTCTTGGTGAGGTACTTCTGTGGTCTTTCCAGTAGTTGCAGGTGTCTTGTAAGGTACATCCCAAATGGGGCATTGTACTCTATGATGGGTCTGATGAGTGATGCATAGAGGCACCCAATCACCTCTTTCAATCTGGATACAAATCCTTTTGTGATTAGGTGGGCCACATAGAAGGATTTTCTAACCACTTTGGCAATGTGATTATCAAAGGAGAGGTTACTATCTATTTGGGTCCCCAGATCCCTTATTACAGCTTACATATTTAGGAGGCTACCACCTATGTGGTAGTTTGTGGGTACTTTGTTTTTTCCAAGGGGGATGACTATGCAGTTTTTGGCATTTAGCTTGAGGCCATGGTTTTGACACCAGGTATCTGTTTCAGTGAGACCCTTTTGGAGGATGTCTGTATTAGCCGGAGAGCCAATTATAGCCCCTAGTTTGCAGTCGTCTGCGAACTTGATCAGCCATAGTCCTCCTGTGCTTGCCTGTACCTCTGGGAATTATTTGCCAAACAGGAGGGGTCCTAGGACTGAGTCCTGGAAAATGCCACTTGTAACTGGTTTAGAGTCAGACCTAGCTCCCGCAACTCTTACCATGTGAGTTCTGTCCGTGAGCCAATTGGCAACCCATCTCGTGAAGTAGGGGTTTATGTTCAGGCTGGTGAGCTTGTCTATAATACCTGAGTGGGGAATGGTGTTGAAAGCCTTTGCGAGGTCTAGGTTGGCTGTGTGAACCACCTTTACCCTCGTCTGTAGCCTTGGTAGCTGTCTCAAAGAAGTTCACCAGGTTTAGAAGGCATGATCTGCCCTTAAAGCTGAACTGGGTAGGGTCCTGTGTTTGGAGGTTCCAAATGTCTCTGTTAATGAGATCCATGATGATGCGCTCCATAGCTTTGCAGACCAAGCTAGCCAGGCTTATAGGATGATAGTTCCTGGGGTCTGTTGTGGGTCCACCCTTGTGGAGCAGAATAACCATTGCTGTGCGCCACTCTGTGGGCATGTAGCCTGTGGAGAGGCTGAGTTTAAACAGTGTGTTTAGGTGAGGGGTTAGTTCATCTTTGAGCTTGTGTAGGACACAGCCTGGGACACCGTCCGGTCCCATTGATGCTGTGTTTTTGGCTTTGGAGACGGCTGTTTTAACCTGAGTGTCTGTGATTTCAGGGGCACTACATTCTTCTGGTATAATTATGGACCCTTTCGGGGGTGAGAGCGGGGTGAAGTTTGCACTGAACCTGTCAGCCAAGATGTTGGCCATATCAGTTGGTTCAGTGTATTTTGTGCCATTCTGCACTAACTCTGAGCAGATCTGAGAATAGCCAATTAGATTCTTGACATAGCTAAAGAATGCCTTGTGGTTATCTTTGGAGTTCATGGCAATTATTCTTTTGAAGCTAGCCTTGGATGATTTTATGAGGGAACATAGTTTCTTGCTGATACTGATCAGGGATGTCTTCCCTTCTTGGGATTTTACTCTTTTCTGTGCTAGTTTCTTCCTTTTATTGTATAGTTTGTTTATGGCAGGGGTCCACGAGACTAGTTTCCTTTTCTTGGAGGAATGAGTCTTGATTTTGTTTGGGATAGCTTGATCCGTGCATTCTTGTAGGTGCCTGTAGAGTGCATCAGTAAAGGATTTTGCAGCTTGGACAGCGTTATCCTTTAGCTTGGGGGCTTTGAAACTTCCCACCTCGGTCTTAAGTAATGTGAAGTTTGCTTTTAAAAAGTTTTTCACGGTGGTTTCTTTGACCGGGGGTGGTGGTGGAATGTGGATATCCAGAGTGATTAGGTCAGATCTAACCAGCGAGGGGTTGACCTCCGGTGTACAACACTGGTCGCCCATGTTGGTGATGACCAGGTCCAATATGTTGTCACCCCTGGTGGGGGTGTTGACCAGTTGATCCAGGACGTTTGAGTTTATAAATTCTAGGAAATGTTGGGCAAGGGAGTTTGTACTTGAGTAGTTCACCCAGTTAATGTTTGGGTAATTGAAATCACCCAATATCAGGGTGTTTGACAGGACCTTTATGTTTCCTGGTGTTTCCAGGAATGCAAAGTGGGGGTCCTGGGACATGGTGGGTGATCTGTAGCAAGCTATAATTTGAATAGCAGTTTTGCCCATTGTTAGTTGCACGTGGATGATCTCTGAAGCATCGTGCTGTGCCACTAACCTGGAGGTGTGGGTATCCTTGATGAATATGGAAACTCCCCCACCTTTTGTATTTTGGTCCGGGTTTTGTGGCCGAAATGTGTGTTATGAGTTGCAGCCTGGTAGTGCTGGGGTGCTTTCTGGAGCCTTAAACCAGGTTTCTGTTACTGCACATATATCAATTTTCTCCATATTGAGGAGTGCCTCGAGTACGTGCATTTTGAGGTTTAGACTTCTGGCATTGAGGAGCATTACCCTCAGTTTTTTGTTACTTGCGCTGTTTACAGCAGTGGGTTTGTCTTTTGAGCCTTGCCTAAAAAAGGCACTATGGGGGTGGTAAGAGCCTTGGCCAGTATTTGAAAGCCTAAGGGTGACAGGTGCAAGCCATCTCTAGCAAAGCAGTGTGGCTTGTTGAGCATGTCATCCCAGACTGACAGACACTGGATCCCTTTTGAATGACACCAGAAGCTTAGCCAATTGTTGAAATTGATAATTTTTTCTCTATACTGTGGTATCATTCTTGGTGAGGGCAGGATGCTACTCAGGGTCAGGGTCATACCAGCCTGGGCTACATGATCAGAGAGCTCATCCATGTCTCTTTTCATGTAGTCCAGGGAGGTACAGCTCAGGTCATTCACACCAACATGGACAATGACAGAATCATATTTCTACTTGTTCTGCAGTGACCTGAGTGCTTGTGTTATGTGGCAGATCCTGGCACCCGACAGGCAGCTAACAGTAGCCTTCTCCTTGTACAGCCTAGTGAGTGGGACGTCAGTGTGCCTGACTATAGAGTCACCTATTACTAGTGTGTTGGGGGATGCTATTTTGCCTTAAGGGCTTTGATTGCATGGCACACTGGTTTTGTGAAGTATGTGTTTCATGGTTTGTGTTGGGGTGTGGAGGTTGCTTGGATGTCTGCTTTGGAGGTCTCTGTTGCTTTTGCAGATTTTTATTTGGAACCTCTGAGTATGTTTTCGTGTATTTATGTGTGTTTTTTGCCGATGCTGGTTTCATAGGTCTATGTGAGACTGGTGGTATGATGCAAGTAATTCCTTTCTCCTCTTGACTGCCTGGTGCAGTCTTAGGTTGAGAGAGCTTAGCCTCCAGTTTGGCTGTATAATTGCAACTCTCTCATGTACTAGTGTTAGGTGGAAGGAGGAGAGGATTGTCTGTGTACATGAGGCAATTGTAACATTGCATCAAAATACCCAGATTCACCAGTTGGACCTGAGAGAACACCTGAAACTGCCTTTTGGACATGCCTGGATAGGTACAGTGAACTGTTTTACTGATTGGCTGGTAAGGTCAAATAGAGAGCCTTGTACTTCTCTACAGTATAGGGGGGTCTATTGCTAAGGTTTATTAGTGTTTGCTATGAGTTTTGAGCAGGTGCCAGGATGTGAAGTGATTGAGTGTTTAAGTTGAAAGTTTGTCTAGTTCCAAGGGAAAAATTGAAGAGTAGACTTTGTGGTGCCGGGAATAGTTATACCCTAGTTAATTGGCAATGCCCAGCAAGCAAAACTGATAGATAGAAATTAGCCCAAAATGGCCAATAAACTACTAATTTCTGGGCTGAAACCACTCCTCCAGGGACAGATAGGCTGCTCAAAGCTCCCTATCTCACAGTGAACAGAGAAACTTCCTTCTTTCCACGTAAGGTATGGGCAAACACAGAAACTTGTCTGTGTTACAGCATTAACCTGAAAACTGGACTATACTAGCTTAGAAAGGCAGGAAAACAAATATTTTTTGTTTGTTTTTTTTTCAGAAAATAAAGCAGATACAATAAAAAAAAAACATTTTAAAGAACAGAAATGGCTATCACACTTGAGTATGTAGCCTACAACAGTTAAACAGGTAATTTAAACACAAAACCAACTTTGTTAAAATGCAGGCAGTAAAATGAGTACAATATGTAGCTGAAATAAGCTTTTTAAATCACTGAAACTCTGGAAAATCAGTGTTTTAGGTGGAATTAGCTAAAGGCGGCAAAAAAATGCAGAAAAAGTATACTTAATCACTCCAAAGTCTCTCTTTTGTCTCTCTGCTGCAGTAGAACTCTGCAGGACACCAGGCAGGAGATTGCTGAGCTGTATACTAGCGCAAAAACCTTGCAAATGTGGGTTTTATAGCAGGGAAATGAATGAGATAGAAATTAGCCCAACATGGCCAATAAACTACTAATTTCTGGGCTGAAACCACTGCTCCAGGGACAAATGAGCTGCTCAAAGCTCCCTATCTCATCAGTGAACAGAGAAACTACCTTCTTTCCAAGTAAGGTATGGGCAAAGACAGAAACTTGTAACACAGCCCTGAATTCAGCACTAACCTGAAAACTGGACTATACTAGGTTAGAATGGCGGGAAACCAAGTATTTTCTTTTGGGGTTTTTTTTCAGAAAATAAAGCAGATTGTGTGTGTGTGTCTTTCGGCTTTTCCTGGTTAGGGGTCGCCACATGAAAATAAAGCAGATACAATCAAAAAAACACTTTAAAGCACAGAAATGGCTATCACACTTGAGTATGTAGCCTACAACAGTTAAACAGGTAATTTAAACACAAAACCAACTTTGTTAAAGTGCATGCCGTGAAATAAGTAAAATATGTAGCTGAAATAAGCTTTTTAAATCACAGAAACTCTAGAAAATCAGCGTTTTAGGCGGAATTAGCTTAAGGTGGCAAAAAATGCTGAAAAATTATACTGAATAGGTTCATAGGTTCATACTAGGCTATCTGCCCTGGGGCAATTATAAGCCTAGCCCGATTCTGTATGGCTTATGCCACCCCTTGATTTGAGTATACTGTGCCCTTTTTAAGGTTTAGTTTACTGTGCCTCTGTCTAATAGTGACACGGGAGTAATCCCTGGGACAAACCTACGATCCCCCATCCACTTATCGAGATTCTTCTTGAAGATATTCAGTGAGGTGCTCTGCCTCACATGAACTGGAATTCTATTCCAGAGCGAAGGGAGCCTCTGGGTTATGAACCTGTCCCTCCAGCAAGTTCTATTTATTTCTGTGCTGAGGTTCAAGTCCCTCGAGCGTGTGGCTCTAAGGGATTTAGATTTACTGAGGTGGAGCATGTCCATTAATTCTGGATTTAGGTTCATAGGTTCATAGGTTTATACTAGGCTATCTGCCCTAAGGCATTTATAAGCCTAGCCCAAATTTTTGTGGCTTATATGAAAAAATACTGTGCCCATTAGTTTGTTGTGCCTCTGTCCAGCAGTGACACAGAGATGATTCCCGGGGTAAACCTACGATCTCCCATCCACAGGTCTAGATTTCTCTTGAACAGAGTCAGCGAGGTGCTCTGCCTCACATGGACCGGGATTCTATTCCACAGCATAGGGAGTCTCTGAGTGATAAATCTATCCCTCCAGCACGTCCTATTTATATTCGTGCTAAGGTTTAAGTCGCTTGCTCTAGTGGTTTTGGTGGATTTGGATTTTTTGAGGTGGAGCATGTCCATTAATTCCGGGTTGGACATGGCCTTGTATGTCAGGCACATGTCACCTCTGAGCAGACGGTATGCGACTGAATAGAGCTGGAGTTTCTTCAATCTGGCAGCATATGACAGAATTTGGAGTCCCTTTATCCTTTTGGTGAGGAACTTTTGGGGTCTCTCCAATTGCTGCAGATGTCGGGTGAGATACATCCCGAATGGGGCATTGTACTCGATCATTGGTCTGATAAGTGAAGAGTACAGGGAACAATGACCTCACTAGATCTGGATGTGAATCCCTTCATGATCAGGTGGGCAATGTAGAAGGCCTTTCTAACCACTTTAGCAATGTGAGTGTCAAAAGAAAGTCCACTGTCAACCTGGGTCCCCAGGTCCCTGATAACCTCTTCTGTGCTTAGTGGATTGCCACCTATATGGTAGCTTGGGGTTACCTTGTTTTTCCTGAAGGGTATGACTATACATTTTTGGCGTTTAACTTCAGGCCATGGCTCTGGCACCAGCTATCTGTTTCCGTGAGTCCCTTCTGAAGGATATCCGTGTCATGCACTTTCCACTATGGCGCCCAGTTTGCAGTCGCCTGCAAATTTTGTCAGCCAAAGTCCTCCCATGTTGGCCTGTACTTCTGAGAAGTAGATGCCAAACAATAGGGTGCCAAGGACCGAGCCCTGTGGGACACCACTTGTGACCGGCTTGGAGTCTGACATAGCTCCAGCAACTCTAACCCTGTGGGTTCTGTCCTTAAGCCAGTTTGCAACCCATCTTGTGACATATGGGTTTACATTTAAGCTGGTAAGTTTTTCTACAATACCCGAGTGGGGTATTGTGTCAAAAGCCTTTGCAAGGTCAAGGTAGGCTGTATGGACTGCCTTTCCCTCATCAATGGCCTTGGTGACTGTTTCGAAGAAGTCGACCAAGTTCAAAAGGCATGATCTTCCCTTGACAAAGCCAAACTGGGTCGGGTCCAATGTCTGCAAGTCCCCTATATCTTTGTTTATGAGCTCCATTATGATCCTCTCCATAGCTTTGCAGACTAGACTTGTTAAGCTTAAGGCAGGGTCCGTAGAGGCGCCGCCTTTGTGGAGTGGGACCACAGTTGCCGTACGCCACTCCTTGGGCACGTATCCTGTGGTAAGGCTGAGATTAAACAGCTGCCTTATGTGCACACAGCCGGGGACACCATCCGGTCCCATTGATGCTGTGTTTTTAGCTTTAGAGAGAGCAGCTTTCACCTGCGCATTTGAGATGTCCGGGAGGCTACACTCGGCTGGGATAGTTATCTCTCCTTTAGGGAGGGGTGAAGTTTGCACTGAACCTGTCTGCCAGTATGTTGGCAATGTCTGTGGGTTCAGTGATTTTTGTATCATTTTGGACTAATTCTGAGCATATCTGGGAGTTTCCACCCAGGTCCCTAACATAGCTGAAAAAGGCCTTATGATTGTCCTTTGAATCCATGGCAATTTTTCTCTCAAAATTGGCCTTAGTTGATTTTATGAGTGCTCGTATTTTTACTAATAATGATCAGGGGTGACTTCCCTTTATGGATTTTGTTCTATCATGTAATAGCTTTCTCCTCTTATTGTAAAGTTTGTTAATGGCTGGGGTCCACCAGACTGGATGTTTGCCCTTTGTGGAAAGAGTCTTGGTTTTATTTGGGATTGCCTGATCCATGCAGTCCTGGAGGTGTTCATAGAAGGCATTTGTAAGGGCTTCTGCAGCTTGGGTTGTGGTTTCCACTGGCTCAGGGGCCTTGAAGGATACCACACCAGTCTTGAGTAGTGTGAAGTTTGCTTTAGAAGTTCTTCACTATGGTCTTTTTGTTTGGGGTGGGCGGGATGTGGATTTCCAGTGAGATTAGTTTATGATCAGATCTCACCAATGAGGGATATACTTCGTGTGGAGCATTTTGTCCCCATGTTTGTGACAATGAGATCTAGTATATTTTCTCCTCTCGTGGGAACAGTGACTAGCTGTTCCATGGCATTTGAATTTATGAACTCCAGGAACCGTTGGGCTAGAAAGTTAGGGCTTGAGTAATGTTCCCAGTCTATATTCGGTAGTTGAAGTCACCCAATATGATGGTGTTTGGAGATACATTTATACCCTCCAGTGTCTTCAGGAAGGCTGTGTGGGGTTCCTGAGTTTGAGAGGGTGGCCTGTAGCATGCTACAATTTGTAGAGCAGTTTTGCCTATGGTTAGTTGTACCTGGATGATTTCCGAGCTCATGCGTTGCCACCAACCTGGAGGTGTGGGTATCCTTTATGAATATGGATGCACCCCTCCTTTTGTGGTGTGGTCCGGGTTTTGGGGCCAGAGCATGATATGAGGTAAAACCTAATAGTGCCGGGTGCTCTCAGGAGCCTTGAACCAGGTTTCAGTTACAGCACAGACATCAATGTTCTCCATACTGAGAAGGGCCTCGAAAAGTGCATTTTGAGATTTAGACTTCTGGCATTGAGCAGCATTACCTCAGTTTCTTCCCATTTTTGTTTTCTAGGGTGGTAGGTTTAGAATTTGAGCCTTTCCTAAAAAGGCACTATGGGGTGGCAAGAGCCTTAGCCACTATCCGGAATCCCAGGGTAACAGGTGCAAGCCGTCCCTTGGGCAGCGTGGCTTGTCAAGCATGTCATCCCAGGCAGACAGACACTGGATCCCCTTTGAATGACACCAGACATTAAGCCAATTGTTAAAGCTGATCATCTTGTCTCTGTATTGTGGCATCATTCTTGGTGAAGGAAGGATACTGCTCAGGGTTAGGGTCATACCTGCCTGGGCTACATAATCAGAGAGCTCCTCTATGTCTCTTTTCATGTAGTCCAGGGAGGTACGTCTCAGGTCGTTCACACCAGCATGGACAATGACTGTGTCATATTTGTACTTGCCGTGGAGTGACCCGAGTTCTTGTGTTATGTGGCGGATTCTAGCGCCCGATAGGCAGCTTACTGTGACCCTCTCCTTGTTCAGCCTGGTGAGTGGGACGTCAGTGTGTCTGACTATGGAGTCACCTATGACAAGTATGTTTGGTGTTGTATTTGGCCTTAAGGGCTGTGACTGCTTTGCACACTGCTTTTGTGGTTTATGTGTTGCTTGTGGGGTGTCTTGAGGTAGCAGTTGTTTGGGTGTCTGCTTTGGAGGCCTCTGCTGTTTAGGTAAATTTTTACTCAGAGCCTTCGAGTATGTCTTTGTGTGTTTATGTGTTTGATTCAGTGGAGTGGTAGCATTATGTGAGGCTGGTTTTGTGGTGTGTGTAGTTGCCTTCTCCTCCTGTCTGGTCTTGCCAGTCCTGAGTTGAGAGCTCAGCCTCCAGTTTGGCTAAATAGCTGCATCTCTCAAGTATTTGTGTTATGTGGGAGGAGGAGAGGGTTGTCTGTGTACATGAGGCAGTTATAACATTGCCTCAAGATTCCCAGATTCACCAGCTGGACCGGAGAGGAGATTGACCACTGACCTTTGGACATGCTAGAATAATATTGGGAAATCCTTAATTGAAAACAAGGGCCAGTGGGGAGTGAGGGTGTAGTGCTTTTAATTTTTAGTGCTGACTTATATAATTGCTTTAGTGAGCAAGTGCCAGGTAACTTGAGTGCAATGTGTTACAAGTAACTAAATGCAAAACGACAAACAGTAACTTTCTTTCAAGTGAAACAAGGAAATAAGTACAGTAAGCAATGCAGATATCACTAGTGATCCACAGAAGCACTGAGAAGTTATTAGGTGGAATTAGCTTCCAGGAAATAACAAGCAAACAAACAACAAGCATATAAACAAAGCTAGATTCAGCAGGCCTGGATCTAGTCTATGCTAGAGCAAACAAGGTGTACCAATTTCAGTAAGATACAGTTCAAATATTCAGGCACTATAAACCTCTAACCAGAAATTCCCAGCTCAGAAGGGCAGAGTCCAGCCTCTTCTCCCACAAGAGTGCAGACCACGAACCTTCTTAATGTAAAATAACTGGCCTGAAGCCCAAGTGCCTAAACCAGAACTAATACACTTAGACACTGGGCTCTCAATCAGCAGTTCCCAACTTAGAAGGATGAAAGCTACCTGTCCTGCCACCACAGTGCTTGCCACAAACCTTCCTAATGTAAAACAACTGGTCTGAAGCCCAAGTGCTTAATCCAAAAGACTTAGAATGATAGCTACACTTTAATCAAGTTACAACCAAGCAGTAATAAATACCATTGAATACTTTAGAGAATGTCTGGATTAGTGCTCAAGTTACACAAACAAAGCTAGATCCAGCAGGCCCGAATCCAGTCTATGCCACAGCAAACAAGGCGCACCAACTTCAGTAAGAAACAGTTCAGATATGCATGCACTATAAGCCTTTAACCAGAAATTCCCAGCTCAGAAGGGCAGAGTCCAGCCTCTCCTCCCACAAGAGTGCAGACCACGAACCCTCTTAATGTAAAATAACTGGCTTGAAAGCCCAAGTGCTTAAACCAGAATTAATACACTTTTAGAATAACAGACACTGAGCCCTCAATCAGCAGTTCTCAACCTAGAAGGATGCAAGCTACCTGTTCTGCCACAACAGTGCAGACCACAAACCCTCTCAGTGCAAAACAACTAACTGGTCCGAAGCCCAAGTGTTTAAACCAAAAGGCTTAGAATGAGTTACACCAAGCAGTAATAAATACAATTGAGTATTTTTAAGATGATGCAAAAGTAAAATGAAGTAGGTAGAAACACAAGTACAGTGAAAGCAGATGAAATTTTTTTTTTTTTTTTTTTTTTTTTTTTTTTGACATAGCTTTGTATGTCAGGCATAGATCGCCTCGAAGTAGGCGGTATGCAACTGAGTAGAGCTGGAGTTTTTTTAACCGAGCAGCATATGGCATCTGTTTGAGACCCTTGATCCTCTTGTTGAGATACTTTTGGGGTCTTTCTAATTGCTGCAGGTGTCGGATAAGGTACATCCCAAAAGGGGCATTGTATTCTATGATGGGCCTGATGAGGGATGAATAAAGGGGCACGATTACCTCTCTTGATCTAGATGTGAAACCCTTTGTGATGAGGTGGGCTATGTAGAAGGTCTTTCTAACCACTTTGGCAATGTGGTTTTCAAAGGAGAGATTGCTATCAACTTGGGTCCCCAGGTCCCTAATAACTTTCTCTGTACTTAATGGGTTTCTGCCTATGTGGTAATTTGTGGGCACATTGTTTTGCCAAAGGGTATGACTATACTTTTTTGGCATTTAGCTTTAAACCATGGTGCTGGCACCAGTTATCTGTCTCTGTGAGACCTTTTTGAAGGATGTTTGTGTCAGCTGGAGAGTTGATTATGGCGCCCAGTTTGCAGTCGTCTGCGAACTTGGTGAGCCATAGTCCTCCCACGTTTGCCTGTACCTCGGAAAAGTATATACTGAACAAGAGTGGTCCCAGGACAGAACCCTGTGGGACGCCACTTGTGACCGGTTTCGAGTCTGACATGGCTCCAGCAACTCTCACTCTGTGGGTTCTGTCTTTGAGCCAGTTTGCGACCCATCTTGTGACATAGGGGTTTATATTTAAGCTGGATAGCTTATCTATGATGCCCGAGTGGGGCATTGTGTCAAATGATTTTCAAGGTCCAGATAGGCTGTGTGGACTACCTTCCCTTCATCTATGGCTTTGGTGACTGTTTCAAAGAAGTCAACCAGGTTCAAAAGGCAGGATCTGCCCTTGACAAAGCCGAACTGGGTAGGATCTAGTGTCTGTAGGTCCCCAATGTCTTTGTTTATGAGCTCCATGATGATCCTCTCCATAGCCTTGCAGACTAAGCTAGTCAGGCTTATGGGGCGATAGTTTCCAGGGTCTGTAGAGGCTCCACCTTTGTGGAGTGGGACCACTGTTGCTGTACGCCATTCTGTGGGCACATATCCTGTAGTGAGGCTGAGATTGTATAGCTGTTTTATTTGAGGAATTAGTTCCTCTTGTAGTTCATGTAGGTCGCAACCTGGGACGCCATCTGGTCCCATGGAAGCAGTGTTTTTTGCTTTGGAGAGGGCAGCCTTCACCTGAGCATCTGAGATGTTTGGGAGACAGCCCTCTGCTGGGATAGATACTTGCTCTTTTGGGGGGGGGGTGGAGAAGTTTGCACTGAACCTGTGTGCCAGGATATTGGCGATGTCTGTGGGTTCATTGTATTTTTTGTCGTTTAGAATCAACTCAGAACAAGTCTGGGAGTTGCATCCCAGGTTTCTAACATAACTGAAAAAAGCCTTATGATTGTCTTTGGTGTCCTGTGCAATTTTTCTCTCGAAGCTGGCCTTGGAGGATTTTATGAGGGATCGTAATTTTTTGCTAGTACTGATCAGAGATGCCTTCCCTATTAGGGATTTTGCTCTATCATGTAGTAGCTTCCTCCTTCTGTTGTACAGTTTATTTATGGCAGGGGTCCACCAGACTGGACGCCTGCCTTTGGATGATTGGGTCTTGGTTTTGTTTGGGATAGCATGATCCATGCATTCCTGGAGATGTCCTTAGAATGCATTTATATATAGGATTCTGCAGTTTGGGCTGTAGTTTCCACTGGCCCTGGGGCCTTGAAAGATTCCACTTCGGTTTTGAGAAGTGAGAAGTTCGTTTTTGAGAAGTTTTTCACTGTGGTTTTCTGGGCTGGGGGTGGGGTCGGGATGTGGACATCCAGTGAAATTAATTTATGGTCTGATCTTACCAATGAGGGATATACTTCTGGTGTGGAGCATAGAGTCCCCATGTTGGTAATGATCAGGTCTAGTATGTTGTCCCCTCTTGTGGGAGTGGTGACTAGTTGTTCCATAGCATTTGAGTTTATAATTTCCAGGAACCTTTGGGCTAAGGTGCTGGGGCTTGAGTAGTGCTCCCAGTCAATGTTTGGGTAGTTGAAGTCACCCAATATAATGGTGTTCGGAGAGATCTTCATGTTCTCCAATGTTTTCAGGAAAGCAATGGGATTCCTGACTTTGAGAGGGTGGTCTGTAGGATGCTATAAACTGAAAAGCAGTCTTGCCCACTGTTAGTTGCACATGGATGGTCTCCGATACCGTGCAATGCCACTAACCTGGAGGTGTGGATATCCTTGATAAATATGGAAACTCCCCTCCTTTTGTGGTTCGGTCCGGGTTTTGGGGCGAAAAGCATGATATGAGGTATAGCCTGATAGTGCTGGGGTGCTCTCTGGAGCCTTGAACCAGGTTTCTGTCACTGCACAGATATCGATGTTCTCCATATTGAGGAGAGCTTTGAGTGCATGCATCTTGAGGTTAAGACTTCTGGCGTTTAGCAGCATTACCCTTAGTTTCTTGTTCCTTGTGCTGTCTATGGGGGTGGGTTTGACTTTTGAGCCTTGCCTAAAAAGGCACTATGGGGTGGCAAGAGCCTTTGCCAATATCTGAAAGCCCAGTGGTGACAGGTGCAAGCCATCCCTAGCGAAGCAACATGGCTTGTCGAGCAGATCATCCCAGGCTGACAGACACTGGATCCCCTTTGAATGACACCAACATTTTAGCCAATTGTTAAAATCGATCATTTTGTCTTTGTACTGTGGCATCATTCTAGGTGAGGGTAAGATGCTGCTCAAGGTCAGGGTCATACCAGCCTAGGCTACATGATCAGAGAGCTCCTCTATGTCTCTTTTCATGTAGTCCAGGGAGTGCATCTCAGGTCATTCACACCAGCATGTACAATGACTGAGTCATATTTGTATTTGCTTTGGAGTGACCTGAGTGCTTGCGTTATGTGTCGGATCCTAGCACCCGACAGGCAGCTCACTGTGACCTTCTCTTTATTCAGCCTGGTGAGCCGGGACGTCAGTGTGTCTGACAATAGAGTCACCTATAACAAGAGTATCAGGTGTGTTATTCAGCCTTAAGGGCTGTGGCTGCTTGGCACACTGACTTTGTGGGTTATGTGTTGTGTGTGTTTTGTTTTGAGGTAGTGTTTGCTTGGATGTCTGCTTTGGAGGTCTCTGTTGCTTAGGTAGATTTTTATTTAGAGCCTCCAGTATGTTTTGTGTATTTATGTGTTTGGTTCGCTGATGTGGTGGGACTATGTGATACTGGAATTGTGTTGTGTGAGGTTATCTTCTCCTCCTGACTGGTTACACCAATTTTGAGATGAGAAAGCTCAGCCTCCAGTTTGGCTAAATAGTTGCATCTCTCACATATATTTGAACCTGTTTGGAGGAGGAGAGGGTTGTCCGTGTACATGAGACAGTTGTAACATTGCCTCAAAATTCACAGATTCACCAGCTGGACTGGAGAGGAAACCATTGACTGACCTTTGGACATGCTAGAGTAATAGGTAAACTGAATTTAAGACGGACCAATAGAGGACAGGGTAATCGTAGAAAGTATAAGAGTAAGTAGTGCTTATGGTTTAATAGTGCTAACTTGTAGGATTACTGAATTGGACCAGTGAAGGGCCTTAGAATGAGAATATGGTGTTTAAATTGAGAGATAGAGCAGTTCTAAGGGAAAAAGTGAAGAGCAGACTTTGTGGAGCCAGGAATAGTTTAAACCCAATTAAGTGGCGCTGCCCGTTGTTGCGCTATGCTCAAAAACGTGCAAAACCGAGCAAAAGAGGGTTTTAAGAGAGGAAGATGAAGGAGTTTTGGAATTGACCCAAAATGGCCAATAAAACTACAGTTTCAAGTCAGTAACCACTCCCAAAGGGGCAGGCAGGCTGCTCAATGTTTTTCACTGCCACTGATCAACAGAGAGACTTTCCTTTAGCCCAAGCAAAAAATGGCCTCACAGAAACTTACAAACAGTTCAAGAACAGCAAGCCTGTAACTGAACTTTTTTAAATCTCAGAAAAGTGGGAAAAAAGCAAGATTTTTTTTGTTTTTTTGTTATTTCAGAGATAGCAGAGGTTAACAAGTATCAACAAGTTATAACAGTGCAGTAAATGACCCCACACAAGAGTGCTAGGCCAAAGACAGATAAAATGCAAGTTTTGAGAAAAAAACAATTTTAAAAATAAGTGCAAACAGGAAATTCAGTAAACAGCTCTAGGTTGTGCTCTAAATACAGTTACTAATGAAGAAATCAAATTTAACAAGCCAGAAAATGTTCAAAATAGTTGGCTATGCAGAAAAACTTAGCAAATAAACAGAGGAAAAATACTTAAAGTCTCAAAAGTGGCTCCTTTCTTCTCTCAGCGTTTTCTCCTCTTGGTGGGTGCTTCACCAACAGCCAACAAGCCTGAAAGACGCCAAAAGTACAAGGCAATCAGGTTTTAAGAGAGGAAGATGAAGGAGTTTTGGAATTGACCCAAAATGGCCAATAAAACTACAGTTTCAAGTCAGTAACCACTCCCACAGGGGCAGGCAGGCTGCTCAATGTTTTTCACTGCCACTGATCAACAGAGAGACTTTCCTTTAGCCCAAGCAAAAAATGGCCTCACAGAAACTTACAAACAGTTCAAGAACAGCAAGCCTGTAACTGAACTTTTTTAAATCTCAGAAAAGTGGGAAAAAAGCAAGATTTTGTTTTTTTGTTTTTTCAGAGATAGCAGAGGTTAACAAGTATCAACAAGTTATAACAGTGCAGTAAATGACCCCACACATAAGTGCTAGGCCAAAGACAGATAAAATGCAAGTTTTGAGAAAAAAAGGATTTTAAAAATAAGTGCAAACAGGAAATTCAGTAAACAGCTTCACTCCAAAGTCTCTCTTTTGTTTCTCTGCTGCTGTAGAACTCTGCAGGGCACCAGGCAGGAGCTTGCTGAGCTGTATACTAGCGCAAAAACCTTGCAAATGCGGGTTTTATAGCAGGGAAATGAAAGAGATAGAAATTAGCCCAAAATGGCCAATAAACTACTAATATCTGGACTGAAACCACACCTCCAAAGACAGATAGGCTGCTCAAAGCTCCAACAAGAAACTTCCTTCTTTCCAAGTAAGGTATGGGCAAACACAGAAACTTGTAACACAGCCCTGAATTCAGCACTAACCTGAAAACTGGACTATACTAGCTTAGAATGGTGGGAAACCAAGTATTTTCTTTTGGGTTTTTTTTTGTTTTTTTCAGAAAATAAAGCAGATTGTGTGTGTGTCTTTCGGCTTTTTCCGGTTAGGGGTCGCCTCATGAAAATAATGCAGATATAGTCAAAAAAACACTTTAAAGCACAGAAATGGCTATCACACTTGAGTATGTAGCCTACAACAGTTAAACAGGTAATTTAAACACAAAACCAACTTTGTTAAAGTGCAGGCAGTAAAATAAGTACAATATATAGTTGAAATAAGCTTTTTAAATCACAGAAACTGTAGAAAATAAGCGATTTAGGCGGAATTAGATAAAGGCAGCATAAAATGCAGAAAAAATTATACTTATTCATTCCAAAGTCTCTCTTTTGTCTCAAGACTGCTGTAGAACTCTGCAGGGCACCAGGCAGGAGCTTGCTGAGCTGTATACTAGCGCAAAAACCTTGCAAATGCGGGTTTTATAGCAGGGAAATGAAAGAGATAGAAATTAGCCCAAAATGGCCAATAAACTACTAATGTCTGAGCTGAAACCACTCCTCCAGGGACAGATAGGTTGTTCAAAGCTTCCTATCTCACAGTGAACAGAGAAACTTCATTCTTTCCAAGTAAGGTATGGACAACACAGAATCTTGTAACACAGCCCTGAATTCACCACAAACTTGAAAAATGGACTATACTAGGTTAGGAAGGTGGGAAAACAAATATTTATTTGTTTGTATCTGCTTTACTTTCTGGAAAAAAAACAAACAAAAAAACAATTTAAAGCACATAAATGGCTATCACACTTGACTATGTAGACTACAACAGTTAAGCAGGTAATTTAAACACAAAATCAACTTTGTTAAAGTGCAGACAGTAAAATTAGTACAATATGTAGCCTAAATAAGCTTTTGAAATCACAGACCTCTAGAAAATCACTGTTTTAGGTGGAATTAGCTAAAGGCGGCAAAAAATGCAGAAAAAATTATACTTAATCACTCCAAAGTCTCTCTTTTGACTTTCTGCTGCTGTAGAACTCTGCAGAGCACCAGGCAGGTGCTTGCTGAGCTGTATACTAGTGCAAAAACCTTGCAAATGCGGGTTTTATAGCAGGGAAATGAAAGAGATAGAAATTATCCCAAAATGGCCAATAAACTACTAATTTCTGGGCTGAAACCACTCCTCAAGGGACAGATAGGCTGCTCAAAGCACCCTATCTCACAGTGAACAGAGAAACTTCCTTCTTTCCAAGTAAGGTATGGGCAAACACAGAAACTTGTAACACAGCCCTGAATTCAGCACTAACCTAAAAATTGGACTATACTAGCTTAGAAAGGCGGGAAAACAAATATTTTTTGTTTGTTTTATTTTCAGAAAATAAAGCAGATACAATCAAACAAATCCTTTAAAGCACAGAAATGGCTATCACACTTGAGTATGTAGCCTACAACAGTTAAACAGGTAATTTAAACACAAAACCATCTTTGTTAAAGTGCAGGCCATGAAATAAGTACAATAAGCAGCTGAAATAAGCTTTTTAAAACAGAGAAACTCTAGAAAATCAGCGTTTTAGGTAGAATTAGCTAAAGGTGGCAAAAAATGCAGAAAAATTATACTTAATCACTCCAAAGTCTCTCTTTTGTTTCTCTGCTGCTGTAGAACTCTGCAGGGCACCAGGCAGGAGCTTGCTGAGCTGTATACTAGCGCAAAAACCTTGTAAATGCGGGTTTTATAGCAGGGAAATGAAAGAGATAGAAATTAGTCCAAAATGGCCAAAAAACTACTAATATCTGAGCTGAAACCACACCTCCAGGGACAGATAGGCTGCTCAAAGCTCCCTATCTCACAGTGAACAGAGAAACTTCCTTCTTTCCAAGTAAGGTATGGGCAAACACAGAAACTTGTAACACAGCCCTGAATTCAGCACTAACCTGAAAACTGGACTATACTAGCTTAGAATGGTGGGAAACCAAGTATTTTCTTTTGTTTTTTTTTTTTTTTTCAGAAAATAAAGCAGATTGTGTGTGTGTGTCTTTCGGCTTTTCCTGGTTAGGGGTCGCCACATGAAAATAAAGCAGATACAATCAAAAAACACTTTAAAGCACAGAAATGGCTATCACACTTGAGTATGTAGCCTACAACAGTTAAACAGGTAATTTAAACACAAAACCAACTTTGTTAAAGGGCAGGCATTAAAATAAGTACAATATGTAGCTGAAATAAGCTTTTTAAATCACAGAAACTCTAGAAAATCGGCGTTTTAGGCGGAATTAGCTAAAGGCGGCAAAAAATGCAGAAAAATTATACTTAATCACTCCAAAGTCTCTCTTTTGTCTCTCTGCTGCTGTAGAACTCTGCAGGGCACCAGGCAGGAGCTTGCTGAGCTGTATACTAGCGCAAAAACCTTGCAAATGTGGGTTTTATAGCAGGGAAATGAAAGAGATAGAAATTAGCCCAAAATGGCCAATAAACTACTAATTTCTGTGCTGAAACCACTCCTCTAGGGACAGATAGGCTGCTCAGAGCTGCCTATCTCACAGTGAACAGAGAAACTTACTTCTTTCCAAGTAAGGTATGGGCAAACACAGAAACTTGTGACAAAGCCCTGAATTCAGCACTAACCTGAAAACTGAACTCTACTAGTTTAGAATGGCGGGAAACCAAGTATTTTTTTTTTTTTTTTCAGCAAATAAACCAGATACAATCAAAAAAACATTTTAAAGCACAAAAATGGCTATCACACTTGTGTATGTAGCCTACAACAGTCAACAGGTAATTTAAACACAAACCCAACTTTGTTAATGTGCAGGCAGTAAAATAAGTACAATATGTAGCTGAAATAAGCTTTTTAAATCACAGAAATTCTAGAAAATCTGCGTTTTAGGCGGAATTAGCTAAAGGCAGCAAAAAATGCAGAAAAATTATACTTAATCACTCCAAAGTCTCTCTTTTGTCTCTCTGCTGCTGTAGAACTCTGCAGGGCACCAGGCAGGAGCTTGCTGAGCTGTACTCTAGTGCAAAAACCTTCCAAATATGGGTTTTATAGCAGGGAAATGAAAGAGATAGAAATTAGCCCAAAATGGCCTATAGACTACTAATTTCTGTGCTGAAACCACTCCTCCTGGGACAGATAGGCTGCTCAAAGCTGCCTATCTCACAGTGAACAGAGAAACTTACTTCTTTCCAAGTAAGGTATGGGCAAACACAGAAACTTGTTACAAAGCCCTGAATTCAGCACTAACCTGAAAACTGGACTATACTAGCTTAGAATGGTGAGAAACCAAGTATTTTTTTTTTCAGAAAATAAAGCAGATACAATCAAAAAAATAATTTAAAGCACAGAAATGGCTATCACACTTGAGTATGTAGCCTACAACAGTTAAACAGGTAATTTAAACACAAAACCAACTTTGTTAAAGTGCAGGCATTAAAATAAGTACAATATGTAGCTGAAATAAGCTTTTTAAATCACAGAAACTCTAGAAAATCAGCATTTTAGGTGGAATTAGCTAAAGGCGGCAAAAAATGCAGAAAAATTATACTTAATTACTCCAAAGTCTCTCTTTTGTCTCTCTGCTGCTGTAGAACTCTGCAGGGCACCAGGCAGGAGCTTGCTGGGCTGTATAGTAGCGCAAAAACTTGCAAATGCGGGTTTTATAGCAGGGAAATGAAAGAGGCAGAAATTAGCCCAAAATGGCCAATAAACTACTAATTTCTGGGCTGAAACCACTCCTCCAGGGACAGATAGGCTGCTCAAAGCTCCCTATCTCACAGTGAACAGAGAAACTTACTTCTTTCCAAGTAAAGTATGGGCAAACACAGAAACTTGTAACACAGTCCTGAATTCAGCACTAACCTGAAAACTGGACTATACTAGCTTAAAAAGGTAGGACACTTTGATTTACTATCTAAGGGGATTCAATTTATTCCCACTAAGAGATTCAATTTAGTGAACTGTATTTGTGAAATAAAAAGATATGCGAGAAAGCTTAACCTGGCTATTTTATTTAGAGATAAAAAAACAGTGGGTGACATTTCTCATGCAGAGCCGTTCATTCCAGTAGTCAAAATGAAAAGTACATATATACCCCCCATGCACCCCACCATTTCTATCTTTGATAAAGTAGTGACTAAACAGATTTACAAGTTGGATAGACAAATCGATGGACATCAGATCAGTTCCAATTTAACAAAAGAAGAAAGTAGGGTACTACAGGAATTAAGATGTGCTAGTAACATCAGAATCATGAAACTAGATAAGGGGGGGTGCAGTCATCTATGATAGTTTTTTTATACACTTGTAAGATACATGAAATAGAATAATTTCCAGAATTGTGTAGTATGTTGTCCTTGAATGAGATCAACATAGGGTATAGAAAAATAGACACATGTATTGAAGAATACTTACTAGATAACAGGATCAATAATGACATCTATACTTATATTAAGGTTGAACATCCTGTATTAGCTTCTATAGTGGGTATTCCTAAAATTCACAAGAGTATAGATGAACCGCCCTTTAGACCCATTATATCAGGGAGTAGGTCTAAGACGTTTAATATAGGTAAGGTTATTGATACCTACTTGAAACATATATACGCCACTATTCCACATATAGCTAAGGACTCATGGGATTTTCTGAAACAGTATCCTATTTACCTATCCAGTTCGGATCTGATATTTGTGACTATTGATGTCATAGATTTATTTTCTTGTATACCAAAAGAAGATGGTCTATCAGCTTTTGCTATGAGTATAAGAAAACATACAGATATCCAATGGGACACCATCTGTCTTCTCACGGATATGTTGTCCCTGGTTCTCGAACATAATTACATTATATTTGAGGGAGAATATTACAAGCAGACCAAAGGCATAGCTATGGGAGCAGCTTGTGCTCCCATATACGCCAACTTGGTCATGCTTGAATGGGAAGAGACGACTATTTTAGATAAGTCACTTTATGACATACATAAAATATTACGTCAGATACCTTGATGACATATATTTGATTTGGGATGGTGGAGAACAACAGCTAGCATTATTTTTACAATACATCAATAGTAGCAGTAATTTTTTAAAATTTACCTCCTCTAGCAGTCACGAAGGTGTGGCTTATTTAGACACATTTGTGTCAAAAACAGGGGATGAGTTTAAATCCAAAATTTATAGAAAGAACACTTTTTCGAATTGGAATATTTTAGCTACCATCCGAAGAAACAATTCACGAATATATATAAGGGTCAGCTTATTAGAGCAGTTAGGATGACCTCACGTTATGAGGACATGTTGGATGAGGTGAAATTTATAACGTCCTTATTTAGGGACAGAGGCTATGACATTAGAGTTATGGAAAATGTAAGTAATTATGTTGTGAGGAAATGGGGTAACCAGTACAAGCCTTTGTTGGGTGAAAAATATAGGACAGCTATTGTTTCGACTGTGGATATATTGCATGATATGAAGTCTGAAACTTGCATTTTTGGTAAATCTTGCATTTTGGAATTTGGCATATATTCAGGTAACGTTAAGAAGATTTTAATGAACAACTGGCATATAATATCTGCTGATCAAGATATAGCACCCACATTAGGTGAATGCCCAAGGTTTGTTTATAAGGTAGGGGCCAACATAAAATCTATTTTGAGAAGGGTAATTTATTAAGAAGACAGAATACATGAAAACTGCAAAATGTGGGCATGTAAACAATGCACACTATATTCAGGGAGACATGTGAAATGATAATTACAAACACACTAGAATTAAATTGTGGGGAACTGTACAACTAAAAATGTGAAATGAGATCTAATAT